>NC_135597.1:3824765-4126047 GCF_965152235.1 Eretmochelys imbricata
TCCTAACTACGGCTCTGCTTAAGTCAGTGTAGGCTGGAGAAGAAGAAGAGGATCCTCAGGATACCTGCTGCTCCGTACAGCTGTGTTTAGAGACTGTAACATGATTAATGTGGCATGTAAACAAAGAGGCACCAAACTGATAAAGACAAGTAAGCACAAGTAGTGGACATGAGTCATCTTTTTAATCCCTATGCCTTGCATAATAGTTTAAAGCACCGGTATGGGCACTAATCAACTTGCAGGTCTCAGATGGTAATGACGCCAAAAAACAAATAGTGTTTATTGATCTAAGGTCTTCATCAGCAAAGTACCTGAGCATCTCACAGTTTTTAATGCATTTATCCTCATAACACCCCAGGGAGGGAGAGCTGTGCTATTATCCGCATTGTACAGATGGGGAACTGAGGCACAAAGTGACTAAGTGACTTGCCCAAGGTCACACAAGGAAATCTGTGGTGGAGCAGGGAACCAAACCCAGGTTTCCAGAGCCCCAACTCAATGCCATTCTTCCTCTTGTTCTGTCATCAATTCTGATTTTTCTTTCCCTTTTCAAGGCCCCCAGTATCTGGCCTAAAGTTCTACCAGTCCTTTTGATGAGTGGGAGAGGTGAACCAACATGGAGTGGGAAAAGAGTCGGCTACAGCGCTGTTCAAAAGAGCAGAACAAGTGGAAAGGGGGAGGAGGCTGGGGTTGGAAACAGCAGGAATAGGAGAGAAGAGCAGCATCCCCATCAGGGTCTGAGATGAAAGGAGGACCAGGGTTGTGGCAAAATGTAACCAGACATGTTGTCCAGTCTAGTTTTAGACAAGAGCATCACTTTTAGCACTTCTCTTGCAGTACTTGTACAGTCTAACTGATCTCACCATTCATTACACCAGCCTTGCATTGTGTTCTCATGCTCCTGGTTAGGTTAAATACCTTGTTTGAAAGCAATTGTAAACAGAATTGGTGATTTGATAGTCAACTTTTAGTTAAAACAGGAAATTATTTAGGACACTTAAAACTAACAGTGATGCTGTACAACTACAAAAATCTAGAGTTACAACACGGCATGCTTGTATAGCTCCTTCAAAAATAACATTAATTTACCCATTAATTTGTTTTTTTCAATCAAAGTAGCAGGCCAAGACAAGAGCAGATGTGTTGATTTCACCACCTCATCACAAACCCAGCTGAAATATCTGGGGTTACTAGGAGAGCTTTGGAATAAAAAATATCTGGGAGAGCTTTAGAATAAAAATATCACTAACCTAAAAATTTATTCTACCCCATTCACTCTACAGCAACCCGAGTCATATTTATAATAATATTCTTGAATTCTTACTGCCTAAGAACAGCAGGCTACAGAACTGTCCTAACAAATGAAACAGATCAGAAAATATACATACATGAAACCTACAAACACTTTATAAATCATATATGTAGAGAAAACCAATTGGGTTCCTACTGAACTACAGAAGAAAATCTCTGTGTTCAGGATGTTGATACATTAAAAGAAGTGATTAACACATTACTATGTAACCTCCCTTAGAGAAAATGCCATTAAAAAGAAAAACAAAGTTATCTGAAAATTGTGAAATCAAGGCAAACTGCATTGCTGGAAAGAAAAAGCATATATAAATAACCAAATCAAAGTTGATCATCATGGACTCTAGTGAAGCTGAATGTACTGCATCTGCCTGAAATAACTCCAAGGCAGGAAAACAATGAAAGAAACTAAGGTTGTAAACCTAAAAGAAAAATAAAATTCAGGAACCTTGACCAATATTGCAATATGCGGTACTTTGAGTCAGAGCAAGACTTAGGTGCTCCTTCATCTTGCTTTGGCGACCTGCAGAGAACCCCACAGTCCATCCCTGTGGATGTAAGCAAGTATTCCTGTTGCCCCCAAAATGTTGATTTAAAGATGAGACTTTTGTGAATTACCCAGTGTCACTCAGCAATTCACTGGCAAACCTGGCATTATAACTGAGGATTGTCCTGTCTCCCACTCTAGCACTGAACGCCCACACCCTCCCCTCACGCCCTGGGGATCTTCCGCGTCATCTCACAGAATGTCTCCTCTCTGTTCCACTGTAAACACCTATCTGGAAAAAAAAATTCTTCAAATGCAGAAAACCCTCAATAGCTCTACAAAATTGGTAAAACAAAGTTTTTGGCTTGTTCACTGGGCAGAGCTGCGAACAGAACCCAAGAGTCTTAACTCATCATTAATCTTCCCTACATTACCAGACAATATTTGGGTTTCATGTGTATCTAAACAAGGAGAATGGTCTTGAATGTTGGCCAAAATCATGATCCAGGACATGTGAAAAGTCAGTTAGAAAGTGTGTTTTTACTTCATGCATTTCCTGAAATAGTATCCATTGTCTACTGAACACAAAAAACTTTAAACTGCTGTTGTTGGCCCCCCGAGGTATGTTCTGGGGTGTTTATGTCTTGATTATATAAGTATGAACACATGAATTCCATCTCCTGTTCCTTTGTCAACTAGATTTCTTCTGCAGTTAATTGGAAGCCAGGGAACTCTGCCTATGGGGAAGCCAGCAGCAATTGTAGCATGCCTCTACCAGAATTTGTCGATATGAAGTACTGTATAGCAAGGTCAGTTTAAAGAGATGCACAAAGACAAGGAGAGAGAGACATGCCAACATGTAATGAGGCAATACTGGTTATTAATTAGTCTAAGATGACTAAAAAGGGGGTTGTACTATTCCAGCTTTGCACCAAATACCTCAGCTCATTAGTCATTGCTTTGACATGCAACTAAAATACAATTCACGCAACTGTTCTTTATTCGGCAAAGAATGATGCAGGCTGGGAATAATTTACAGGCTATAAGAAATTGATTTTTTTATGCTCTTGTGTTTGTAGTACAAGTACAGATCTACAAATACAGAGAGTGGTGTTTATTCCTGTTTCCTTTTCTAACCATAGGTGAGCAATTCTCAGAACTTTTCCTACCACTATAAATAAGTGCCTATTGCTTTTTTCTTGGCATCCGCTTTTTCCCCGATCAATGCTACCCTGGGAACAGATACCCAAATCCTTTCCCTGAATGCTGTGTGGAGTGCTGCCACATAGTTTTCAGAACCCCTCCCTTCAAAAACAAACAAAATAAAAACGAAGCTAAGATGCCAGTCACTGGTTATTAAAATAACTTTCCCCCTCTCCCTTTCCTTTCTGCTGAACCAAGTGAATGCTTAAAGCCTAATGGTTTATAGACAGTTACTACAGTAACTGTGGTAGATAAAACCATGGAAGGCTGAAAATGCCACAAATGGATTTTGCTAATACTGTAAATTCAACAGCTTCCTAACCGGTTCTGGTGGGGCATAGGAAGCAGGTATCTATTCACCAGTGTAAGAACTTGCTGACCATTATTTTAGGACACTATACCATTCATCTCTCTTAGGTACTTATCTGCCCTCATCACTATAGTATCTGATCAACTCATAATCTTTAACGTATTTATCCTCCCCACATCTCTGTGATGTTGGGCAGTGCTATTGTCTCCATTTTACAGATGGGGACCAGAGGCCCAGATGGATTCAGTGATTTGCCCGAGTTCACACAGAAAATCTGTAGCACAGCAGGGACCAAAATGTAGGCGTCCCAAGTCTCAGACTAGCACCATCCATCCTCTCTGGGAGTGGTAGTCGTATTGGGGCCAATGACAATTCCCCAAGAGAAAAGCTCATGGGAGACAAAAAAGCTTGCAGAGAAGAGCCCAAAGTTTCCCCTTCTATTTTTGAACATTTTTAAATTAAGAGAAAAATCTGAGCACTCTCAGACTTGGAAATTCAGGGACAAAGTGCCTTACAGAACAGAGTGAGGAAAGCTTTCTTTGTTACTCCCTATGTTGTACCTTTTCCAAGGCTGGAATATTTCAGTCTCCTGGCGTGTTGCATTTGCACTTTTAGCATGCAGAAATATACTCAATACAGCCCAATAATCGCTTAATACCAACTAAAGAGGATTTTTCCCAACAACAAATTATATGAACCTCCAAACAAAGCCCCATTTGTTGCTACTCTCATTTTACTCTTTAAAGCTCAGCCTAGACCATTCCCATTTATCAAGGGCAATAGTGACCCTAAAAACAGATGCCCAAAAGCTGCAGGTGACTTACCAAAGCAAGGCTAAGACACTGTACACTGAAGGATCACGTCCATAAGAGAATCCAGGCTAGATCCAAGTGTACTAAATATTCAAGTTCTCGATTCCAAGAGTGTAATTGGCTAAAAGCGGCCTAAACGGGATTCCAGCTTAAATGCGGATTTCATTATGTGAATAAGAAGATGGTGTATTCTCAAGGTAACAGCTCAGGTATTGCTCCGTTAAGTACAGAGTATAGACTTTGAAAACTACACAAGGATAATGTCTACTGCTTATAAACTCTTACCCGAGTTTCCTGCTGTGGCAAGCACACAAAACTGAATTCCCACCCTCTGAATGAGCCACCTGTGAGAAGAAATATTTCACATTATGTAATTCTAGTTATAAATTTACTGACTCATTTCAATAAACCTTGAAATTTTATAGACACCCCTTTTTATATGTGCAGGGTAATAAACAACTAAAGAATGTTGGTCATTTTACTGCACCTCTTGGCCCTTAAAAGTTTACACTTGACTTTGGTCTAGTGGGCTTATGTGGCTAAAGCATAAGCCTGGAGACCCCTAGGTTCTATTGCAGGCACTGAGTCACTGTCTGAACTAGGCAAGTCATTTCATGTCGCTTTGGGTATATGGTACGGTCTCAATTATGTAATATCATGGAGGATACTGAATAAATTTAGATAACTTGAAAAAATATCAATTTAATATATTGGGGAACACAACTGTCTTTTGGATAATTGAGGTTCAGATAAGCAACATTGTTATTTATCTAAGGCCTGGATTTCCTGTATCTTTTGAGACGCTGAGACAAATGTCACCATGTCTGGATGAAGAATTAAAAGCCACATTTTCAAAAGTGGCATCTAATTGTGGGTGCCCACCTGCAGCTCCCATATAATTGAACAAGAAGTGACAACGACAATAGATTTATTAGGAGCTGTGAGTGCTCGGTACTTCTGAATGTCAGGCCCTAGGTGTCTCAGCTGTTATTTCAAAGTTAGACACCACTTCTGGAAATTTGGGCTTGACTCCAACATAGCTGCCTAAGCAGCTAATCATCCTTTTGGACTCTTAATAGCAATTTCAGCTTCAGAGCTGTCCTCATCTAGGGGTGCTGAAGCAGACAACTGTGATTCATGTGAGTCTTTGGTTCTATTTTTAGTTGTTTAAAACAAAACAAAAACCTCCACGTGCCTGGTGTGCATTAGTAGGGGCACTAAAGAGGTTACCTGTGTTCCTTACAAGTCAAGTCCACCTACATGAAAAATGGCAAATAGTTTGAACCTCTTAAAGAGAGGTGCTGAAACTGAACTGTCCTAAGTACATTAAAAGGAGATCGCAAGTGAGCTGTAGCTCATGAAAGCTTATGCTCAAATAAATTTGTTAGTCTCTAAGGTGCCACAAGTACTCCTTTTCTTTTTGCGAATACAGACTAACACGGCTGCTACTCTGAAAAATAGCCATCTTGTCGTTGTCTTTTCCTTACTGAGTCAATATAGCTTGTGAGGACGCTGACATACTTGTCATGCCATATCGATGGAGTAGGTTACTTGGACAGAAACCACAGGGGATTTCCTGATCTCCAGCAGAAATAATTTAATGACAAGATGTGGTCAACATCGGTTTTCACTGCCCCAGCACCTCTCCCTCTTACTGCTCTGAACAAGAGCTTCTTCATGGATTATCCTACATCTCACATTGCTAAAAGTGAAATTACAGTGGCGATGCTGTTTTACTGAAAAGCTACTCAGCCACCAATATAAATTTTGCACAGACAGTATTGCACTTCAAGTTACAGTTAACTCATGCCGCAACCTTTCCATGACCAACACCATTAGTTCTTCAGACTTGAGCATGATCTTTCAGGCAACACCTTAAAGCAAATGATCCTCTTGTTTTTAAGTGTATTTGTAGATATCAAGAGCTCATGTATGGCCTATAGACTATGTAATAGATTAGCTGCCTTGAATTAACATACACACAGAAAAAAAGGAGTTGCAAAGATTTTTTTTTTCTTTATCATGGTTGCTGTAACGAAGCCAGTGCGTGCTATAACAAAGCTAGAAATGGCAGTAAACTTAAACTAGCATGAGGATGGTCAGTTGTTGTGGCCAGATTCCAACGTGGACATATTTGCATTATGCCAGGTGGTTGTTCTTCACTTCCCCTACTTAAATAAATCAAATAATACTTGTGTAGTGTCACAGCCATTCTGTCCCCAACATTTCAGAGTTAACTTAAGGAATGACTCAAACACTATCCATAAAGCATTCAGAGTTCCTTTAGGAATGAAAGGTGTTATTTACAAAGTAATAGGCCATTCCCACATCTCGATTTCCCAGAAAGTCCTGTTCTTGGTATATGTTTTAGACGGCGGGCTTTTTTGAGTTGGGGAAGCCTTTAGTTTTCTATACCATTATAGCTCTAAATATCACCTAGGTCTTCACCAAACCATCTTAGAGGTTTTCAGTTTCGTCTTCGATCTTGGTTTGGGATCCTTTTCCAAAATTTGGTGAATAGATTATGAAGGCATGACTTCAAAGATGTAAATGTCACTAATCCAATACAATCAACGGGGTTTGACAAATGGCTGGCCCAAATGGATAAATCCTGAAAATGAGGAATGGTAATAGACTATTTTTCAGCAATATACAACAATACTTTTATAACCAGAGCTGGGTGGAATTTTTCAGATGAAACTTTTTTTCCCCCTCTTGAGAAATCCAAATTCAGATTGACCAAAATAGATCACAAATTTGTGTTAAATTCTCCATATTTTTTACACTAAAACAAACACCATTTATTTTCATCATTTTAAAAATTAAACTGACTTTATGATTCAAATGAATTTTTATTTTGAATTTTACTTCAATTTTATAGTAAAATGCATTGTTAAAAGGGTAAAAAACCCTTAAAACACAAAATAAAAATATTTTAGAGTCAAACAAAAGGTTTCAACTTTTTCAGTTTAGTCACCAAATTGAAAAATAGGGTATTCTCACAGCTCTATTCAAAACAAACTTTTGGGGGTACATTTCACTGGTAAGAGTAAAAGGAATAAAAAAGTGTTTTATGATTGCTGACACAAGTACCTTACCAGAATCTTGAATAAATGTCTATGAATTCATTGTAAGCTATGAGACACTGTTTTAAATGGCCACGAAGCAGATGTTTTAAGTCTTTAACAGAGCTAAGAGATTAATACATAAATAATATTTAAAAGAACCAAACAGACCTTATAACCAATTTTATTTATGTCCCCAAGCATAAGGGTCTTTTTTATTTAAAGTGTGTTGGGGGACTAAACAATTGCTATACATATTGCAACACCTTAGCAATCCAACTTAATCCCACAGAAGCAAGAAAATCTAAGGTTAAAACAAAAAAGAAAATAAAAGCAAAGGTCACTAGGCTATTGAAACGGGACTACCTAAATTCAGCCCCTCTGGAAGTTCTGTCAGCTGCAAATGTTTTTGCTGGGAGTGGCGGGATTTGGCAAGTGCTCTGGGTCATGGAGGAAAATGCAATGCAACATGTGAAAAAAAAAAATTTGGTTCTGATGGTTAGTAAACTGCTCCAAAGCACTGAGGGGAAAAGGAAACTTTCTTGTTAATGTGTAAAGTCAAACATTATGGACTGATTAGTCCAATTTAAATTTTTCAAGAATGTACTTTATCACTCCAAATTCAAGCTTGATTAAAGTCCTATAAATGGAAACACCAAACTCCCCTCAATTGTAACAGCCCCTGATGTTTACCTTGTGGATGCCATATATGCCAAAAATACTTGGTTCATCCCTATTAATTTATCCTTTTTCCTACCACATCTTCTTATGAGAGTTACCTATTTTAACAGGTGACAATTTGCTTCGATAAGTAGCAAGACGCTCATTTATTAGAATGCTTCCGTGGCATAAAATAAGAGGTTTTTTACTGATATTACTTCAGAAAGTCATCAATTGTGTAAGGTTCTCAATAGTTCAATGGGAATAAAAAAGGGTACTGGCAATAAATTAGAATACTGTTGCCTTCTTTATGTGTTTCAGGTATTTCTTCACAGTTGCTACTACGCATGAATTTTAAACAGCCGCTTAGATGAGATAATTCATGAGAAGCATTACAAAACTTTACCATGTATTACAGTCAGCTGAGTCTCAGTAGTAGGACTTCACCATATAGCCACATGAAAAATGTAGCTGGAGTCGACGTACCTTCGGTCGACTTACCGCGGTGTCTCTTTTGACTTTTGTTCCTCATGCCTTAATTGCTTGTTCTACCCTATTCTGGCCTCCCATCAACTCCCCTTCTCACCATAACTCCATATGTTTCCCAAGGTGGAAGCCCACTGGTGGCTCCATAGAGGTGGGTAGCATTTGATTTCGCAGCTGAGCCAAGTTTCACAATAGGAGGAGAGAGAATCTTGGGACAGTGGACTACTGCTTAAAGTCTGCAGTCCACCAAGAACTCCTACTTTGGCCAGGTGCATTAGGTGCCACCATGGTGGTTGGGTCTCCAAGCATTACCTACTGGCTTACTTGCAGCTTTTTAGACAAAATTTACCATGGGAAATAAGGCAGCTTCAGGGTCATGATATTTTCCATCACTTCACTCATGCTTGTCCCTGCTCCACAACCTCTGCTGGATTAATCAACATGTCTGTCCCTCCCCAGCTGGGAAACTTAATGATTTAATATCACACAAAGAGTAAAGCAAACCTCTTACAACTGCCATTTAGATTCTTCAAAAGGGGTTTTTATTTATCTATAGCACTTGCATGCGTGCGCACGCACACACACAAATAAACATCAACCAAGGGGGGAGAATTTCAAGCAGGCAAAGTCCTCTTTTCCAGGAGAGGCTCAGCTTCTCCTGTTAAGCTGCTCTGGAGGTTAAGTATGACAGGCCTAAATGATGGAACTTTGTAAGTTGCAAGATAGTGCAGCAGGTGCAACGCAGGCACAATATAACGTGAGCATCGGGTGGCTGTTATTTGTTTCCAGCTTACAGGTGCACCTTTTCTCTCCACAGGATCGAGGAGACTATAACTATAACTGACACTCCGAAAGCAAAAATTTACTCAGGAATAGCTCTGCTGAGTTACTGATGGTTATGATTTCATTCACAGGGGTTATAGGCTGGCAAGTCACTGCTGAAAGGACTTGCAGCAGTGTTCTGGATTCAGCTCCCGCGCATTCATTTTGGGTGTGTATGGATGAGGTGGGCCTCTAGGAGGAAGGGGAGGAAAAGAAGAGGCAGAGAGATTTCACAATACATTTTTTGGGACAAGAATGATGTTCAGCCTTTGGAAAGAAGTTCCCTTACCTCTCCACCATCTCTGTAAAAGAAGCTACAGAATATTTATGGAACATGTTTTCTTGACAGCACTTTCAAATAATAAAGGATAGAGCAGTCAGTTTTCTGCACTCTCCTCTTTCACTAAAGTTGCTACTGCCCTTTGAAAATATGAAAGCACTCAAGAGCTTTCATATTTTCAAAGGGTAAAAGTGCTAAAGAGCAGTCCTGTATTTCAAACACACAGAGAAATCAGTTCACATCTGCTGAAATTGTTCACTCGGAAAAGGTAAAAACACCAGAAATGTCACTTAGTTACAGAGTCTACCTTATTTTGAAGGGATGAGGGACAAGAGCTGAGGAGCACAGTGGTCAACGTTTACCACATTTTACGAGGCCTTTCTGTATTCCACAGCTACAGAATCCATCAGGAAATCTACCCCTATACAGCATTCATTACCTTTTCACATTTAAAGCTTTCATCTCAAAAAGTAGCGATTAGAAATAACAGCGCTTGTGAAAGGTGCTGGATGAAACAATCCTGGAGACTGAAGACCTCCAGTTAACCACAGAACAGAAACAGCACCTAGAACATTGTTGGCTTTCAATAGTCACGCAATACAAGTCATACATATGGACAGCAGCACTGCAATGCTTTGTCGCAACTGACCTGAGGGAAGTTCATTCCCTATTCACATTCAGTCTTTGGTGTCTCTGCTGGAAGGACTAGGGAGCTGATCAGTGCTAAATGCAATGGTAACACCAGCCAACTAGGATATGGGCTGAGACCATCATCTCATTTCAGAGAGAACCAAATAGGCATCAAATGGAAACAAAGTTCAGTCATTACCCAGGACTCAAACTTGCCTCAAACCTTCTTCTAAAATAGCCTGGCCTTCCAGGCATGCTGCTGAAGGCATGACATGGTTTTGGGGGAAGGTTAAAGGTATGTTTGGGCAGGTGAGGTCAGAGAGTGAAAAAGGGAACTTACTTTGTTGGTTTTTATTTATTAGCTGGCTCAGTGGATTCATTATTTGATGCTAGGTGATCACCATTTGCAATTGTAGATGTAACTGGTCAGCCACGAGGAGCTTTGTAAGGGCATTTTTGTGTGTTATTTAAATCTAAGGAACCAATACAATACAAAATACTGAGTTAGACTCTGTCTGAAGTCAGAAAGGTTCTCTATCCATTACGTTTCCACCTCCTTCCTTTCCATAGAGCCATTCAATCTCATCTAGACAGAGAATGTGCTGTGCGGATTTTCCAGGAGACAACTGGATGTTTAAAACTATTTCAGTCTCCATTGTAGTCCCTAGAAAGAGATTCATTGACTTCAGTGAGTACGAAAGAATTCTGCCATTGATATCAATGGGAGCAGGATCAGACCTATAATGAGCAGAATATCAGTTTTGTTCTGTTCCTGCTCTTTCAATCCCATCCCATTTCCTGAAAAAGGGGAGTCAGGAATTGGCTGGTGAGTAATTTGTGGGATGTGCAACTCTAGTCATTAGCTTGAGCTGTTAAAAGGTTACATTTCCCTACAGCTCAAAATAAAATAAAATAAAGCTCCCCACAATTGTTATGAAGTGTTATAGAAGCAACGAATGGAACTAGCATTCAGACAATTAAAGCAAAGTTATCAATCTTAACAAAAGTCAAGGTAGCTCATTAACAAGCCCCAGATTCAATCGAAATATAACAGGAATATTTAAATTGTAGTATAAATTAGATCTGTAACAATCTTTATAGGAATGAGCAAGTCAAGTAGCAAAGTTATCTTTGGAAAAAATCTATTAGCACTAATGGAGCGATAATCCTTTTAGATTCATTGATGCTGACAGATTAAATACTTTCAATTCATTTTTTATTTGGTTAGCTCATTTGACATTGGATAAGTCCTAGATTCTATGTTACAGTGTGAACAGCAGGAGCTTTTCCATTACTGTGACAAAACCGTGTACTACTGGCATGTTTTCTGGGGGGTACCGAGTAGTATCCTGTGGGTATGGGTAATACTACACACTACTCCCAAAAGGCAATGAGAGTAGATAAATTTGTTTTAATCTTCAAAGTAGAAACACTGTGGCTCAAAAGGTTAGACTAAAATTACTGACTTTGCTTCTTATATTGGAGAGGCTGCAAAAGAAAAGGAGAAATAAGAAAAAAATATTATAAAAGAATGTGTGTGTTTAAACACATACAAACACTCCCTGTAATAAGGGGTTGATATGAGTGGTCAGCCTCAATTTAGGACAATGGTTCTCAACCAGGGATAGGCATACCCCTGGGGTACACAGAGATCTTCCAGGTGGCATGTCAACTCACCTAGACACAGTATTTGCCTAGTTTTACAGCAGGTTACAGGAATAGACTCAATATGGAGAAAAACTTAATGGTTGCTGTTGCTTCACAGCCTCCCAGAAGGACAAGGCACACAAGTGAAAACCAGGCTCAAGTATCACATTAAAATGGAAGTATAATATGTATGTTCCAATCAATTTATTTTATAATTACATGGCAAAAAAGGAGAAAGCAAGCAATATTTCAGTCACCTTTTAGGTGAGGTAAAACTTGGGGTAGGCAAGACAAATCAGACTCCTGATATGGGTACAGTAGTCTGGAAAGGTTGAGAACCACTGCTTCAGGAGATCGCTTTCTCCATCTCCAATAGTAGAGATAGTTGGGGCGGGGGGCAGGAAAATGATGAAATCATAGAATATCAGGGTTGGAAGAGACCTCAGGAGGTCATCTAGTCCAACCCCCTGCTCAAAGCAGGACCAATCCCCAATGGCCCCCTCAAGGATTGAACTCACAACCCTGGGTTTAGCAGGCCAATGCTCAAACCGCTGAGCTATCTCCCTGCCCCCCTGCCCACCAAATGTTTGTGTCTGTTGAAAAATGCAGTTTCAGCAAAAACAAAATATTTTGCAGAAACATTTTGAGAGAAAAAAACTCACTCCAGAATAGCCTGGTGGTTAAAACACCTCCGCTCCAGAATAGCTAGGAGCCTGGCACTCACCTAGAATGTGGGAGACCCAGGTTCAAGTGCCAGTCCCTAATCAGACAGCACAGGGACTTGAACGTCAAAGTGTTTTTCAAAACGGAGTTGTTGTTTTCTGCCCAGCCCTATCCAGTAGAACTCAGGGTTCACTTAAGAAAGAACTAACCCTTATTAAATGGAGCTGTGCTGACTTACACCAGGTGAGGTTCTGGTCCATTGAGTCTAACAGGATTCCACTGCTTCCCAACAACAGAATACACAGTTAATATAGCATGGAGATCAATTTTCCAAACAAATCCAATTTATGACAACTACACAACCCATCTCTTATAAAAGACCATTTCTTTGTATACCATATATGAGAGCTATCCAGCCTTAAATAATATGTAATACGCTGGGTAAAACCATTCAATTTCAGAATTAGAAGGATATTTTAATGTATCTATAAAAATGTACGCGACTCTCAGAACTACATGATATGTACAGCAGTATCTGGAAGCTTTCAGTTAGAACATAGTGCTAAAGAAGCAAGGCATGCATTAAATATATGCACCACCTACCGTCTTCAGAATGTCCATTGCATTCATTATTCAATTGCAGTACAGTACTCTGACAGGGAAAGTGTTGCTAAATGCAATCTAGAATTAAAGTTTAAACTCTAAGCAAACAGTTTACATCGTATATATTTATGCTAAAAGAAACAAAAACCAGTCTGTCTCTCTCTCTCTCTCTCTCTCTCACACACACACACACACACACACACACAAACACAGAGTTCTGACCGTATATGCCAGCAGTAAATATCTCCTGAATTAGGAATTTCATACATAATATTTGAAGGGTAATGCCTATCCTCATATTTACAGCAGTCTTGGTTTTGGCCTACTCCCAAGAAGTCATGAGGCATCTACCACCATAAAAGTCATGGACACTTGTATGATTGTGTACATTGGACAGGATTTTATACAAAAATTTGAATTCAATTTAGTAGAACAAATTCATTTCTGTAATATAATTTATTACTACGGAGTGTGGTAGAAGAAGTGATTCTGTGAGTAGTTGGTTCACAATTCTCTCACTTAAGCTGTGTGTGCCTATTTTATGTTTATTCTCTGAAAGCATTAAAACAATTGACTTTTACTGGCACAAATACTCAAAAAAATGTTAGTTTCACAAAGGCACTTTTACCAGATAAAAAAAAGTTATACTTATCCAACTAGGGAACACAATAATAGCACAATAATTGCAACCAATCACAAATAGGCAGCTCAGATTTTAATTGTTTGAATAGCAAGCCAAATAATAAGTGAAATTCTCTCTCTCACTGACCCACAAACATGAACCAATGGAAATCAAAAGCTATTCTGTCTGGGCATTCTCCAAACAGAAAGGCAAAATTCAAATAAAATATTCACTCCAAGTGAGATTTTCAAAATTGAAAAATCCATTGGGAGTTGGGCATCTAATTCCCTTAGGCTCCTTTAAAACTCCCAGCCCTAGTTTGCTTTGTCGCTCTACTGAAAATCTCACCTTCAGCCCTTTACACTGATACACACTCCGCAGGTGGAGGAGATGCAATGATGAATACAATAACCACTCCCCCCAAATGCTTTCCCCCACAAAGAAAAATAAAACACCGTCAGCTGAAACAATGAATTTACATTTCAGCTAATTGCAAGTTTGATACTGCCTCCTTAAATCAGATATCTGTTATCTGTGCCTCACAGTGGGGCACTGTTCCAGGTCACTTGGAATTATGAGAAGACTGTGAAGCTTCATTTTAAACTCAGATCAAATACCCGCTGTGGAGTCTTTTGTTTGTCATTCCTTTCCTCCTCCATAATTCTAATGAACGGCAATCAGGAGAAAGATTTTTGGAAGCTAACCTGCCCTTATCCTAAATTACCAAGATGAGGAACATTCTGCTGAAGTGAAGGAACATAGCCAGCCATTTTTATAATAGCTACAAGGTGGTCTACATTAGTCTGTCGATCCAAGAATGAGAAATGTGCACACAGTTTGAAGTGATGCCTTTTACAAATGAAATAAAAAGACTGATCCCTGCATATCTCTCAGAGACAATAAGGCAGAATCCCATATTTACTAGCTGGGTATTCTTTCAGACCTAGTGAACACTGGTCTTAATATGTACCTCCCAAATTAGAGAAAGAAGACGGAACATATCAGCCTTATTCTGAGCACAGCACAAATGCATGCTTCTAGAGACTACATAATAGACTAGTGGTCCAGAATTCTTTGCCCATATTGCACCTTTGCATGTGCATTGACTGTTTTGATGTATAAGTCCATATTCTGTATTGCAGACTAGAGTATATGCATGCAGGCAAAGTATAAATGCTATGTTCTGAAGTTCTGGCCTTATATAACGTAAATATTTTTTTTCCACACCAAGGACACATCTCAGCAAACACTTATTAATATTTCTCTCTCTCTCTGAGGAGAAAATTCTTTATTCAAATTTGGTTTCTGAATTATCCCTTCCTTTAATCAAATCCTATGTGTCCACATGACCTCTTGACTCCTTACATACCAGTCTGAGGCCTGGGGAGGTAGTGTTGGAAGCAAGACTTTCATACAACTCTTTGATGCCCATTGGACTCCAGTTGTGGTACCCAACAGAGCTGGACTTCTTTGCTTGAGCACAGAGACAGACATTTTCCATTCCCAAAACTTGGTTGTAAGGTTTCTTTTCTACATTTTATCCAATTCAAGAGGAGTTTTGCTTTAAGTGTTTTATGGATTGTAAAGTGCCTTAGGATATGCAGCATGATAAGCATTTGAGAATGGGCAGCTTATGTTGTATTGCTGAAGTTCTTGTCAAGCACAATTTAAGAGACTTTAATCTCTTGTTATGATAATACCCTGAAAGAAGCCACAATTTGATAACAAAACAAGTTGGATTGGGAGAAAAAGAAAAGCTCACTAAGGAAGATTCTTATAACACTTTTTCTATAAAGCTTTAGATCTTACAGCATGTTTAAAGAAACAATGAATGCTTTGATTTTTCATTTGTTTGCAATGGCTCAACATAGTTCTCTTGTGGTTCTGCAGCACTCGAAAGATTGTCATCCCAAACTTGAGGGAAAATAAGCAGCATTTTAAAAAAATTGGCTGTATTTAAAAAAACTAAACAAAAAACCTAAACAACACTTTTTCTCCCATTAATTTAAATGGAAATTTTCTGGATCCAGTACAACTATCGTGTTACCATAGCACTTAGACTCCAACTGAGATCAAGGTCCCTTTTTGCTACATAAACTATAAGATCTTCTTATTGTGTATAAGTAGACAAAGAAAAGGTGGGGAAACAGGCACAAAGAGCCAAAGACACTTGCTCAAGGTTATACGGAAAGTACGTGAGAGCTGGGAATAGATTCAGGTCCCTCTGAGTTCCAGCCCAGTAACCCATCCACTAGAACACACTGCCTCCCTCTCCTTTGTCTGGGAAGATTTCCTAGTTGCGATATTGTTAGCATATGTTTTCCTTTCTCTCTAGAATTACAGATGAGGGGAGCTGTGCATTCATGAAAGGAACCAGACAGAAACCCTCTTTGTACACAGAAAGGATAAAGCCCAGGTCATGGTAGTGAAAGTTGCCACCATTGCCATGAAGAGGGATTACTCTCCAAGCCTGGCTGTTTGTGGGCCTGCTAAATGAGGCCTCTGCTAAAAGATTTTTTCCAGTGGTGGTGGTGTGTTTGTCTGACACGGACATTTGCCCACTGGGAACTGAATTGAGCCACCAACTCATTTCTTACAAGCCAGCCAGCCAAGCATTAGTTGGTAACTATTTTTGGTTACTACCAATCTTGGCAGGATGCAAAAAGATGAACCGGTGTTAGGGCATTTATGTCCCCTTATCAATTCCCAAAGTCTTCCCATTCCAGGCTTGTTATTCTATCACGTGCAAATAATTCCTTTTTCAAGAAAGCTTTCAAAGGCACAAACAGGCAGTTAGGCACCAAATTCCCATTGAAAGTCAACTGGGTTTCGGCACCTAATTCCCACTTGTGCATTTTAAAATCATTTTCTTTATTGTTAAAGAACTTCTCCTGAAACAAATAGTAGTAGTCAGCCAATTATTAGTATCACACTAGCTCCTAGACACTCCAAGAAAGATCAGAGCACTGTTGTCCTGGATGGTCCACAAACACATGGTAAGACAGGTCCTGTCCCAAAGAGCTTGCCATCTAAATGGACAAGACAGACAAAGGGAAGCATTATTATTCCCATTGTACAGATGGGGTACACACACAAACAGATTAAGTAACATGCCCTAGGTCACAGAGGGAGTCTATGGCAGAGCTAGGAACTGAACTCCTAACTCCTGAAGGCACTGCCATAATCACAAAATTATCCTTCCTCTGTAAAGCTAAGGCCCGCTAATAATTCATAAGTGACTAAGGCCATATATCACATCTACCAATGTGATATATGCCATCATGTGCCAGCAATGCCCCTCTGCCACGTACATTGGCCAAACTGGACAGTCTCTACATAAAAGAATAAATGGACACAAATCAGACGTCAAGAATTATAACATTCAAAAAACAGTTGGAGAACACTTCAATCTCTTTGGTCACTCGATTACAGACCTAAAAGTGGCAATTCTTCAACAAAAAGACTTCAAAAACAGACTTCAACGAGAGACTGCTGAATTGGAATTAATTTGCAAACTGGATACAATTAACTTAGGCTTGAATAGAGACTGGGAGTGGATGTGTCATTACACAAAGTAAAACTATTTCCCCATGTTTATTCCCGCCCCATTCCTCAGACATTCTTGTCAACTGCTGGAAATGGCCAACCTTGATTATCACTACAAAAGGCTCCCCCCCCACTCTCCTGTTGGTAATAGCTCACCTTACCTGATCACTCTCCTTACAGAGTGTATAGTAACACCCATTGTTTCATGTTCTCTGTGTATATAAATCTCCCCACTGTATTTTCCACTGAATCCATCAGATGAAGTGAGCTGTAGCTCACGAAAGCTTATGCTCAAATAAATTAGTTAGTCTCTAAGGTGCCACAAGTCCTCCTTTCCTTTTTGTGGATAGAGACTAACATAGCTGCTACTCTGAAACCTAAGGTACATTTTGTTTCTCTAATCATAGTATTTTGATATATTGCCTTCTTTTGTGCTACTAAAAAAGTCTTCTCATTAGAACACTCCAACCCAGGTTATAAGTAGTGGAAGAGGCAGTAGAAGCAGCTAACGGACTCTTAAAGGCAGCCATGAGGACAATATTGCCCAGCAGGCTTTTCCCCCTCTGGTCTGATTCAAGAGAGGATTAGTCATTTATATAGATGAGATATCCACAGCAATTCTAGGTAGAATTTTTTGCAGGGTAAGGATAAGGGCATATTTGTTTACTAGTTTTGGAAAGAAGTTTCCCACATGGGGAAGTTCTTCCATGGCTGATCACTGCTGGATTTCTCCTAAGCATCTGGTACTGTTAGACATGTCCCTCAGCTGATTGTGGCAATTCCTGTTCTCCTACATCACCAACATTACTGAATAATTGGATGTCATTGAGAGGTTAGGAGGACAAAACCATCAACTGAAGTTAGATAAGTAAGTTACAAAAGGTGAAATAAGTTTAGATTTGCTTGAATTGTTAGCTATTTTCATAATCTACTTGCAACGTGCATCACAACATAGTCTATTGTCTTCTAATGATCTGTAACAGACTATAAAAACAACATACTTGCAAATATCCATGCTATATGGGTAGGCCAAATGATACACTGTGGCACAAGACAAGTTCTTTAAAAGTAGAAATGGAAAATGAAACAAGTTTCTATTTTCTATAAATGGATCCGACCATCTGCTCCATTACAATAGCAGCAACATCGAAAACAACAGAAACAGCAGCCTCTGGTGTTAAATTTCTGCTCTCAGTCTCAGACTCCACATTTCCTCAGAAAGCAAGACTAAAAATACAGAAAAGATACATCAAGTTGCCCTGCGGGATCCCTTGTACCATAAGTAATTTTCCATCTTAGTATATGATATCATACTATTTGTATTTGCCACCTGTAATTCACTATAAAAGTACCATTATATTAGCAATTTTCATTCTGCATTAGTGAAAGTCCATCTAGGTCTGAAATTCAGTTACGGTATCAAGGAGGACACTTGTTTTCATAGCATGGTAAGCTCATTTCACCTCTTTAGAAATATTCTTTGCATATGAAGAGACAGAAATGATATATCCCCCCAGCAACTGTGAAGAAATTATGCATCAAGTAGCACTTGCATATAAAAAAAGAGACTAACCATAAAATCTCAGAAATAGGTTAGCACAAAGGAACTGTTATGCTAGTTCTAATTACATTAATGGAACATGTCCACAGAAAGATGTCATCTAGTAAGCAAGTATATGATGGAGTTTATTTGCAGATCTGTGTGCCATGACAGTATTATATGTAACACCTTGATCTGATGTTTGGCCACAGAGGAGGGAAGTTACTGTGCAGAGCTACACTGACCTGCACTAAGTTAGAGGTAATGTACTGTATTTTCTTTGCAAAGTAGTAATGTGCAGAAGTACTTTGCTATGCAACAAGAGTGCTGTTAAAAAAACCAAAAACAATGGGTTGCATCTACCTACTGCATCTAGATGTTGAAGTGACCGCTACCCTCTGATGTAAAGAATTAGAGCCCATTCATATTGGAAGAAATTCTGGCATTCTACAGGTGTAATCACACCAGCCCACTAAAATTTCATGCACAATTTGTGGCAACATATTATCAGGAGGATAATGAATTGGGAAAGTTATCAAAGAGAGCAACAAAGAAGTGAGAAGATGTCAGGAGTTGACTTCTAAGAATTATTAGAAAAATCTAGATTTGCATTCATAAAGAAAAAAGGTGAAGGAAGATGGTCAAGTGGCCCAAATACAGAACTGGGACCAGGAACCTCCACATTCTAGGCTCAGCTTTGACACAAAATCCTTTCTGTAGCCTCAGGCAAGTCACTTTACCTCTCTGAACCTTAGTTTCCCAATCTGTGAAATGGAGCAACTATGTTACTATGAACGTACCAAGTGTGCATCATTCTGAAGGATATAGCAAAGGCAGATATCAAATACTAAGTAAGATGGTGACATGAACAGAAACTGCAGGTGTTCGCTCAGGAGCCATCTCTCTGCTGAGAAGGTAATTTGTGTGAGCAACTGAATGAAGAGAGTGATAGACACACTCTTGAAAAGTATTACACACTGGAGTACCAAACAAATGGATGGACCATATGATCTTCTTTCCAACCCTGAGTCCATAAGCAGAATGCCCACGCTGAGGATGCCTTAAATGACATATTCAGAACCAAATCACACAAATGGACCATAACTATTATCCACGAGTATTTCCTAACATTTTGTATATTACCTACATAAAATGATTAGATGTACATGAAATATTCTAGACAACACATTCACCACATATGGACTTTAAAAAGAACAAAGAAAGCAGTATGTTGACAGTGTGTGGAGTCAATTAGCACTTGGCAGGTCAGAATATCCCCCCCACATACTTTCAAGTTGTAAACTGTTAAATGTATTTTTAATAACCAAGAAGCTTCATTCTCAGCAAGGTACCAGGTACAAAGAAATGAATCTCAGTGAGGCTCTCCAGAAAACAACATACATAAAATATATTCCTTTCAAGCAGTTTTTTTTAAACACCCACTCTCCTTACTCCACATATTCAAATAAGTGGAACTAGCCACGCAACACAATAATAAGCCTCACATGAAATGCCATAGAGAACTGTTAGAGCGCCAATACAGCGACTCCAAATACTTAGCAAATACTAAAGAGTTCAGATGAACAATACCCCAATGAAACATAAGTCCCATTTACAAATGAGAGAAATTGAAGCAGACAGGTAAAATTAGTTTGCCCAAGGTCACAGCAAATCAGTGGCATAGATGGGATTAGAATTCAGATCTCCTGACTACCAGTCCTCTACCTTAACTACAGGACTATTAATGGAATTCAGTATTTGTGCCTTTTCCCAGAAAGCATTTCTTCTGGTTCCATCTCCAAGAGTTGTATTATATGCCCCACTGGGCCATAGAATCCTAGCCAGGGTCTCAACTATGCAACTATCTAGACTGCTGTTGTCCTCCATTTTACACATTTATTACCAGACGTTTTAGACTGAAAGCAGATATTGTTCCAATACCTTGTTGGCCACAGACCCACCCTTACTCCATTACGTGGGTTAATGGTGCTCTTTATCTTCATAAAATCAGTAACAATATGCAGTGGCTGTCATGCAGTTCTGTAAATGCATAGGCACCATTTGAAGAAGAAGAAAAACACTTAATTATTCTTATTTAGAACAAAATGTACTTAGATCTAGCAATACCACCCAATGCATAGATGTGGGCTTTATAAACAAGACATTGAGAGAAGGATGTTTATATTTTGCAGACATCTTTATATCAGATATGGGGATGGACACAAAGTATAGTTTTCCATGCATCAATGAGTTAATTACCAGGGAAATATTAGTGACTTTCTATGTCCCATTTTTCAAATTACCAGTATCTCTCTGTACAATGTTTATTGTAAAATAAAAGCCTGCAGCTATGCACACATTCATTCTAATAGACTTAAAATGCAATGCGAAGATTATCTGCAATCATTCCTTTTTGCTTTTAAGCCCTACTCAGAGTGAAACTCTGGAATGCAATTTCTCTTAGAGGTGGCTCTAAGACAACTTCATAAACTGTAATCTTATAGCTCAATGGGTCAGTAACTGGGGTTAACTGCTCCAGCTAAAGCTACAAGTAAACACTATGCAGCATCAAAAAAGTGAGAGAGACTCTGCAGCCACTGAAGTGGTTCTAAAAATACCTTGCTATCCCTCATAATAATGCCTAAAAACAATTGCACATTAGCTTGGCACCTACAACATCCGCTACGGTACATTTTAACTAAGTAGCTGAAGCTTGTTTCTAACAAGAGAGGGCAGAAAAAGAGTTGGCCTGCTGCACGTGACCTGTAGTGTGAAATTTCAGATGCTTAAAGGGGCCTGATCCTGTTACTATTGAAGGCAATGGCAAAAACTCCCAGTGTTCAAAATGTGCCAGAGAAAGTCCTTCAGCCTCCCTTCATCCCACACATTCTAATATTTCAGATTTAAATACACACACAGTTTCCCCAGGGAATCATATATAAATCATTATGTTTATAGTCACATTGGGGGTGAAAAAGTAGTTAAACTGCATTTTGTTCCCTGTCACGTTCAATCCTGAAAACAAAAGTTGACTTTTTATATATAGGAACTTTTGTCCCACGGCTCCTAAATACTTCACTTCACCCAATTACACCAAAATCTTCCCACCTATCCCCTCTGCATTCACCCTTATCTTTTTGCTAAACAAACCATTTGGTTTTATTGTGGAATAGCAGATGAGGGTGGACAGCTAAACACACAGGAACTATAACGAGATGTTACCAGCTACCTGCTAATGACTTATTTTATAAAGACTAAAACAACAAAGTACATGGGAAAGAAAATGGAATGATGAACATAATACACATGGCAAGGATGGAGACCTACACAGACATTATTACTCCTGCATAATAGACAGTCTCAAGAGATTCCTTCAGGATCTATTCAGACAGCATCAGATTTTGATTAATCTGGAAAAGAAGCCGAACAACAACTGATGTATCAATCTCAAGTTCCAGACAGTCAACAACAACAAAAGCCCCACCAAAAAACAAAACAAAAACAACACAACACTAGCTTCCAACAGCAAATATTTTCCTTGAGAAGGATGACAAACATGAAAACACCCCCCGGCACAAACACACACACTTATGAGAAGTCCAGATATAATAGCCAAGGTGTCAAGGATTCCAGATGCTGAGCAGTTGACATTCTTTGGCGAGTTGCTTGGCAGATTTTCTAATTGAAGAATTTTAGCAGGACGACATTAAATAAAAATGTGGGAACCAGTGTGTACCAAAAATAAACATATCCCAGACCAGAGTGTTATTTGACAAGTAATTAAGTTCTCATTGCTACAGGAGGTGGTAAAGGAAGGCAGGAGGCTTAGGGATTTTGTCCAATGGGTACATTTTCACACACTGGAGCCCAAAGGATACTCATGCTACATCTTTCTCACCCACTTTAACAGGCTGGAGTTCTCTCTGCCTATCAAACAAGCAGTCTTGTGGTAAATCACCTCTGTTCTCAGTAAGGATTTGAACTACCAGTCACAATTTCCACTGCAATTCTGTCTCCCCCACACCCCACTCCAAATGAACTCCTGGACACGATGTCCTGCAGCAGGACATGCTTTTTTCCGATCTTCCCCCTCCCCCCATGGGGTCTCACCCCCCCCCCCAAAACCAGCCCATCCATTAGAGGTGCACCATACAAACAAAAAGAGTGATCCCTGTTCAGTGCATGCAAAGGATGCAGACAGATACAAAAGGTACCACTGAGTGGGGAGAGGTAGGGGGTAACCTCACCCTACCCTCTTTATTTTTGGAAGCTGGTTGAATAATTTCCCTTGCATGCATCAAACGTACACACGCACAAGAAGCAAACCCGTGAGACATAACGAAACCCAGGGCTGCCTAAGCAAACTTTGCATCCCCAGCTAGCCGGGGATGCAATCAGCACCTAAGGAGGAGACAGCTCCCGGCTCAGTGCTCTTCCCACTCAACTCCGCAGCCACCTCCCTGGGACGGACGGGGGGCCGGGCTCCCGCGCACCATGTCTTGCTGTCTCGTCCCCCACTTACCTCTGAGGGCAGCAGCCCAGCTGCAGAGCCCCAGCAGCAAGAGCAGCCGCCTCCTCAGGCGTGCGGGACACCCTCCTCCTGCAGCCCGTGTCCCCATGCTCCCTCCACGCCTCCTTTCCCCCTTCTTCACTCCTGCTTTCCTTCCCCCGCCAAGGGGGGTAACTTCCCGCCAGGCTCTCAGGGCTCGAGTGCCAGCCTGGGACTTGCCTCCCTTTTATGACTGAGCGGTGTCCCTGGGAGGGGCTTTGAGGCTCCGGGGACTGGGGAGGGGGCTCAGTGGGTGCCGGGTGCCCCCAGCCCTGCGCTTCCCGGCGCCTGCCTCTCGCCGCTCGCACTCCGCATCCCGCCGCTTGCCAGGCGCCCGGCTACAGACTAACCGGAGCAGCTGCGAGCCAGCATCCCCAATGAGCCCCCCGCCCCTCCACCGGCAGCCAGTTAGGCCAGGGCTGGGCGGGGCCTGGAGGCAGGAGGGGGAGGACGTGGTACCCGGACCCAGGCACGAGCGAAGGGATGGAGCAGGTGCGCCCTGCAGACAGGCGGGCGCAGGGACAGCTGCTGCCGCAGCAGAATGCGGGTGATTCCCCTCCCCTGCTCCTTTCTTCCCCTCTTCCACATCTTCCCTCCCGTCCCCGTCCCCACTTGTATCGCTTTCCCCGTCCCCCTCCTCCCGAACTGCTGCCCGGCCTGCTGGGAGACGCTGCAGCTTCATCTTGCTCCCCAGAAACGTTACATCGCTTCCCCTTCGATCCTCGCTGCAGGCTTGTTCTGATTCCTTGATTGCCTTCCCAGCTATCCTCCTGCAAACCTCCTTTTCCCCCACCCCGACCCCTTATTCTTCTTTCCCAGTGATCACTCCTCAAGATAAACCTTTCCCCAGACATACAGCCCTGGGGAGGCTGTTACAATGCCGGGGGCAGCTTTCAGTCTTCAGTAGGGGGTCTGGGAGCCTTCTAATTTCCTTTCGGTTTGTTTGTTTGTTTGTGAGCCCTAGAGAACCTGTCTACCATCGACTCATGGTTGGATATGCGAGCAAGACAGAGCAATACCACAAGTCATCTTATGGCTAGACTCTACTGACTTTACACTGATGTAAATCAGGAACAGCTCCACCAAAGTCCGGAGTGCAAAACTGGTAGAAGTGCATCAAGATCTGGTCTTTAGTTTAGTTTTAAAACATGGGGCGGGGGGGGGAGAGTCCCAACTTCATAGTTAATGATAAGCTGAGATTTGCACTTGGAGTCCTGACTAGCACCACCACCATGATGTATTAAAAAACACTACAACAAAACCAGTCAATAAGAATACAAAGAGCATTCCTGCCACCTCCATCCCTTCCATAAAGCAGGTAGGTTCTGTGCCATACTCGATTTACATTGCATCTTGCTAAATGTATTTTTAAATACTTTTCCTTGCCAGCCTATAACTGTTCTCACCCACCTTTTTTTTCCCCCTCTAATTCTTCATTTTTTTCCAATCATATTTTTGATAAGGAGAAAAAATAAACAGGTGCACTGAAGCAGCTGAAACATGAAATCAACTGAGATATAATAGATTTGGCTGATAAAGTCAACCTGCAAAATTGAAATATTAGTATATGCTTTGTCGAAGAACCTTATGCATCAGCCACTGATAGAGAAATTTTCAGGTGTGAAGAACAGCAGCAAAGCATGACTCCAGATTCTAAACAAACCAACATTTTCAAATCATAAGATTTCAGTGAGTATGAACTAAATAGAAAGTTTGAATAATCCAAGTTATTTGTTACTGAGACCATTAGGACAAAAATGGTCTAACACTTACTTGATGCTAAATTTCTTAAAGGAGCCATTTTAAACTTATTTTAACCCAAAGTAATAGATTTACTTGTAAATTCTCAGGAAACTCATTCTGTACTCAAGGAGTAAGTGCTGTAATTTTGGGGAGGGTACATTATATTCTTCATACTTGTCAAAGCAGTTTTATCCCTACTTTAAGAGCAAACTCAACTCATCCTAAACTAGGAGCCATGATCAGTCTTCCCTAATAATATACAAACAAGCGACGTCTATCTGAGGGTGTGAGAAAAAGGAGACCAAGACCAGTACAGGGGGCTGGACTTGATGACTTCTTGAAGTCCCTTCCAGCCCTACCTTTCTAGGATTCTATGAAATGGAGACACAAGAAAGCTGAATCAATTTGGGAGTAAGAATTTAGTCAGGGATGACCCAGAAATTCTGGCAATGGAACAAACAGGCTTGTTTTAATGGGAATAGAAAGAGGGAAAGGAAAGGTCAGTACTAAAGGAGCACACATCACCTGATTCCTCAGCTACCATTGATAAGAGTGAGTGGATCATATTTATATTGCCCCTGCTATACAAGGACTATTTACTGGGGCTGAACATTTTGCATTTCTAGACTGTTCTTTCCAGTGCTGCCTAACTGTGTAGAAATGTATCTCCTGTTGGGACTCTGCCTTCCATATTTGGTACAAAATAGCCCATTATGGTGTAGTGAACAAATTACAAGACAGAGTCAGGACTACTGGACTCTATTCCCATCTCTGAAACTGACTCACTGTGGGACCTTGTTTAATCTGTGTCTCAGTTTCCCGAACTGTAAAATATGGCAAATATCTATCTCATGGGGTTAAAAAGACTTACTAGATCTCCAATTCCCTGCTCGTTATGTGTTTGTGAAACTTCACTGGCGCCCAATTAAGAGCAGATGTTGTAAAGACAGAGATCAAAAACAAACTTACATTTTCTCCAGTAGCCTTAGGGGTCACCTCCATACCAAGTGGGTTCCCAAAAACATGGAGCAATAAGCTGGGAAGCTATGCAGGAACCAAAACTTTGCCTGCTATACTGTATATTTCGGAGCTAGTCTGAGAAAAGCCCACCCAAAGCAGTTGCTGTAACAGATGTGGGCACATCACCACCAGCAGCCCAGTTGTCATTATGTGGAAACTACTTTGCTGCAACACTTTGTGTGTCAGTGCAGAAAAAGAGTGCTTAAGATACTGCTTGTAGTGCCTTCCACTCTCAACACTAAAGCACTCCTTCTCCTGGTCTACCCACTCAAGCAGATTTACTCCAAGCCAAACTAATTATCTATTCCTGCCCATGCCACTGAGTGAATGATTGATGCTTTGGATAAAAGTTCCAAGTTTCCTGCTTGTAATGCAATTATGACAGGGGCAGGCAAGAAGCACAAGTTTGAAAAAAGGGCAACATCTGGTAACTTCAATCAGTACTCATGGAACTACAATTAAATGGAATATTCAACAAGAAATATATCTGGGAGGAATGCTGCAATTTTGAAGGGAAATCCTACTTCAGTCAGAACTTTGCATAATTTAGACATCTGTGCATGTTGATATTGTACATCCATATATAGACACAGGAGGGCCCCTGGCATGATATATGCAAGACCTTAATATATGGCTGTCCATGTCTTAACAATGCAGTTGGGATAGCCTTTTGCCATAAGGCAATGCACAGTGTTTAATAAGGGAGATACTCACATCATGACTACAGGCTGCTTTTTGATGTTAGGATCTAAGCAGGAGTGGAGAAGCAGTCAGGGCTTCTGCCAGTGGGGATGGAGAGAAGAAAGGAGACAGCCTAGTCAGGAGAGAGAATGGAGCAAAGGTTACCAAGGAGAACTCTACTCTTCCCTAGCGCTCTACGGGTTAAGGCTCACAAAAAGTAATATCTGTTTTCTGACCCTGCATTTTCCCCATCTGGGACTCTCCTCCAAGAATCTGGCAGCTTGAAGTTCAGATGCAGCTGCTGACACAGACACGAAGAAGGAGGCAACAAAATGTTTTTCAGCATCACCATCTTTGAACTTGTAAAGTGCTACAGAGATTCTGAGTGAGTTTGCCTACAACAAGAGATATTAGGCTGCTGAAGAGAGGTGCCCAAGTCTGAACACAGGGCTCTGCATCTTCCTTACAGGGCAATAAACTACGCTTGACACTCAATGGAATCTTCCAGCTGAGTTTGCAAAGGAGCTTTCAGACACTATTACTCTTCAAGTGAAACAGATAAAGTTTGCCATTGTGTGATTAATTTTTGTTTCTGATTTGAAATACAAACCTAAAGGACCCGATAGTGATTTGTAATAAATCAGTACACACATCCATGTCAGATAACAGGGGCATCCCAAAACACATTTTCAGTGGCAGATAGGGTACTGCTTTTTTTTAATTCACTTTGTGGTTCCTGCAACTAAAACATACATGGGATGCCACCAGGATGTCACTGGGCTCTGATAAGATGTAGCACAGCTATGCATAATGTATCTAATAATGCAAAAGACAATAAGTGTATATCCAGGCCACCAGTCTGTAGGACAGTGAGTACTAGGTACTTACCATTTGACACTAATGCAATTATTCATATCTTAGTAATGGGGAATGCTGCTGGAGTATACATCAGGTCATCCGCTGTTTTACTTTTAGCTTGAGTGGGACTACAAATATGTAATTAAATAATGCAAAAGCACTTTGGAGGGGCTCAATTACTGGAACATAGAATACAATTAAAAAGCTAGCTGTCTTTAGCAGGTTTTGGATATTTCATGTCCCCCCCACCCACGTCCATAAATGTTCCTAAATAAAATGTGAGCTGAAAAATACTAATCTTCTGACATCACAGGCAGATGAGCTAAATGCAGAGCAATCAGATTGCACTGAATACTGTAGCTAAAACAATATTGTTATTTCTACTGCAGTAGTACCCAGGGGTATGTCTACACTGCACAGTAGTACCCAGGAGTATGTCTACACTGCAATTAAACGCCCATGACTGGCCCATGTTGGCTGACTCAGGCTTGCAGGGCTTGGGCTAGGGGACTGTGTAATTGTAGTATAGATGGTCAGGCTTGGAATGGAGACCAGGCCCACTCATGGTATAGACATACCCTAGGAGTCCCAGTCATACACCAGGACCCCATTGTGCTAGGAACTGTATAGAATAAACAGAACTAAAAGGACAGTCCCCACCCCAAAGACCTTACAATTATAAAAATGACCTGTAGAGGAACAGGACCAGACTGTTTCAGATGGAGGAAGAAAACTCCATCTGGATCGGTTGTAGCCGTGACAAAGTTAATCATTACAGTGGCATCCAAAAGCCCCAGTCACGATCAGACCCTGTTGTGTTAACCGCTGTACAATGACAGATGAAGAAGAGGTACCAATTCTCGCCAGGGCAGGTGCTAAGTCAGTTTACAGCACCCAAACAGGGAGATAGCCTGCTGTCCATTAACATAGTTGGAATATGGAGGAAAGGATTTCTGGCCTCACGTGACTAGACACAACCCCTCCCCACACCGGAGGGAAGGAGGTAGATCAAATTCCCCTCTGCAGTAGCACTCACCCCTTCCCTCAGGTATTATGGAGGGATCCAGATGTGCATAGCATTGGGACAGGATGGACTTCATGTCCCTTCATCCACACCAGGTCTAGCAACATGCACAAGGAGTAAGTTAATACAGCCAGTGCCTGTTCTAAGATCCTAGCTGAGACCCCCTCAAGATTGCAGAATAGCCTTAACAGGTGATACTAGCTCGAGATACATAGAAGTGGCGAGACAGAATTAGGAGTTCCAACTGCTCACTGCCAAGGCTCAAACCACTACTGGACCACACCTCTCTATGTAAGAGAGCTGATCCTGAAAGACAGCAGCAGTTGCAAATGCTGAGCACTTTTCAGTGTCAGGAGCCTGATTCTTCTCTTGCTTAGAAGTATCTGAAGCTGAAGGAGCCATTACCCTAGTATGTGTGACTGGGTCATTAGCCCCAAATTTCTACTGGGGATTGCTTTCGGCTAGCCATATTGCCGATTGTGAAATAGGTTTTCATCTCAGTCCTGCTTCTTAGTCTCCATGTTACGAGGCAATACCATTGGAATTAGCAGAACACCAAGCCCTAACACTTGTGTTTGGCACCCCACTAGGTACAGTTCCACATACATGGACATTCAGCAAGAACTCAGCAGATCCTTTTCCTTTGCCCTAAAGTTTATACCTGTTTGTAGCTGCAGCTATATGGTTTTATAGTTTTTTCTAATGGAATTTTTAATTGTTGTATAACTCTTCTTTGGTCTGGGGTGGATGTGTTACTGAAAGAGCTATGGACTGTCTGACAGTACAAGGATACACTTAATTTTTTTTTAAACCCCTGGATATTTTCTGTGTCCTCATTCTCTGATGCTACGTCGGCAATAAACAAACACTGCAGCTGTTTGACTTTCAAAAGGAACAGCCATATGCCATCTGTGTCTACCCATTTCAAAAACACTCATGGAAAGGTCTCTGCATCTATGTTGTCCCTTAAGCATGACATACCTGCCTCCCTGCACTGAGCAGCCCTCAATATTCTCCTCTACCACATCATCTATAGAAAGACTCCGCAAATTAATGATGGCTAAGCCCCGTCTTGTAACTGATTCCAGGCAGGTGACTCCCTGTGCCCATGGGGCACCCCACTGAAATCAGTGGGGCCCTTTGTGGGCACAAGGGTCCAGCTGCATGGACTCACCAGCAAAAATCAGGGTTAGAACTGGATCCATTTATAATTTTTCTTCAAAACTGCTATAATATAACTCTTTGATTGTATCTCTCTCCTCCTACCTTTCACACTCCACTTCTCTTCTAATGCCCCAGTCCTAACACCCAGGCACCTTCTTAATTTTACATATTGTAACTCTTTGCAGGATCGAGGCCTTAGATTGTAAATGTTTTAGGACATATCCTCATGCATGTCTGTACAACCCCACAGCACAATGGGCCTTCATGGGGCCCTAATACTTTGAATGCTACGTTAATATAATATTCAACAAATGACCATATTGGGCCATCAAATGAATGGGAAATTCTGCTTAATACATGACCTGATATCATAAATTACAAGAGCCTCCCATCACCAAGGCACTTCAGACACTGCAAAAATCAATGATAGTAACACATTAAGATGCTAATAATAATATATGATGATATATCATCATATAAAAGGACCTAACACCAAAACAGAGAATTTTCAAAACATTTGTTCATACCCTTAAGAAGTCAAATAATCATGATCATGAACACGCAATCAGATCTGCATAAATGAACCCTTGTACCCTCTCAAGACACAGAATCACATTTTTAAACAGGAGGCATGAATTTTAAAAAACTCAAACAAAACAAAAACCTCACCACTACAGAAACAAGTTTTCTACACAGTTTGAGTCCCAGCTTTCTACTTCTTGTTTACCAGGAACCACACCATCTAGTGAATGCATCCGACGAAGTGAGCTGTAGCTCACGAAAGCTCACGCTCAAATAAATTGGTTAGTCTCTAAGGTGCCACAAGTCCTCCTTTTCTTTTGGATAATACAGACTAACACGGCTGCTACTCTGAAACCATCTAGTGGTTGAATGATATACTGCATATAAATATTTTAAATACCCACCTAATTCTGATGACCAGATTGTGGCTTACATCTATTTTCTATATAATAATAAATATATTAAAGCTCAGCAAAAGCTGCTGGTGACCATCTCATGACATATGCCCATTTGCATGCCCTGCACTACAACACATAACTAATTGCTTGGTAAAGTGGTTTGAAGTACTCCGAGTATGAAAAGAATGTCAGGTTTCTAAAACCAATTTCTCCTGTATCTTTCATCAAGATACCAGGGCAGAATGTTTACCTCTGATCTGTACTGCAGTCCTACTCTTTACCGTGTACATAACACATTTTAGCTTGGGAAAAGTCTATTCTCAATTTTTAATATCTTACAAAGATGGAATGCTGCTCTTTGATTTTATGCTATTTTGCTTTCATATGCATAAAAAATTATGCAAAACCTTTTATCCAAAAAGGTACAGATCTAACATGGTCAATGATTTAAAAAAAAAAAAAGGCAATATTTTACTAACATCTCAAAAAGATTCCACATCCCTCACTGGAAAGCAAAGTAGCCATATGGGCAGTCATAAGCCATCACTTTTGAGGAGATAAAATCTATATAATTTTTAAGATGATTAACACAAGATGAAATATGATACAACTGTTTGCATTTTTCCTGTGTGTTTACATTTTATACAACTGACAAACACCATAAGGCGAAGTTAATTTGATAAAAAGAAGAATGCTAAAGTGGTTGGATTTGCACCAGAAAGGGAATCTGTGGTTTAGAGTGCCAATTGGATGATCAAAATTTGAAATCTGCTAATGTATGTTAAATCATAACATTTGGGCATTTACAGAAGAGCGTAATCTTTCACATCAAATTCATTGAACAATAAACTTGGGCAAATCAGATCCACTTGAAAATTCACCTAGAGCATTTCCAGGAAAATACTGTATTTCTCCTCCAATGGGGCAGATGAGGTTCCCTGGGTATATTTTTATTATTATTATTTTCATGCCCTTGTTTGATTTCACTGCACAAATAAACACTGCTCCCACCACATTCATTTGTCACAGATCCAGGCCTTTTCTTTGTGTTGCTGCTGCTGAATTAAGGGTAAAAGGGCAAACCATCCAATGTGCTGAAATCACTGCATGAAGAGCTCAGTAGACAGATGCAAAATGTCCATCAGTGGTACTTTGTTCCCATCCCCCTTTAAAGTCACCCCGTAAGCGTCTATTACTGATGGAGCTTATTCTCTTGGTTCTTGCCGTCAGAGCTTACTTGGCGGGAGAAAGCTATTGACAGAAGCAGAGAATACAACAGCGGTGAGTATGTGCATGCGTGCGTATTATATTTACATTATATACATACACAGAAAGAGAGAGAATGTGCTTTGAGAGAACACAAAGGAAACCAAAAGCAGCAGGAACCTAGACAAGCAATTCAGCAGCTCTGCTATTTGTAATTTGTGGTTAAAAAAAGAAAAAGGGGTTTCACTTGAGAGCTTCTTTAGAACACTGTATACATTCCTGTGCAGCGTGGCTCAGAGCTGGCAGGGTGCTGCTGTCTGCAAGGAGAAGTTTAGTTAGAGGGCAAAGGACAAGAAACACCAGGTGAGTCTGTTTCTGTTCTGCCTGCACAGAGGAAAGTGAGTGACATACCTACCCATTTCAGTCCCAGCCAGGGGTACTGTTGTTCTCAAAAGGCTATTGCTGAATGAGTTCAGATCCCTCTTGTCCAGTGGGAAGTTGTGGCATCTTTGCTGACATCCCAAATTATGCAGCACTGGAAGGAGAGTTCAGTTAAAGATGTCCTCTGACAATTAACCAGTGGAGGCCAAGAGGTATTCCTTGACTCTGACTGAATGCATTTGTGAGTTGTGAGATGCTGATGAATGGGATCACAGATGACAAGACACTGAGTGATATGTACAGAAAGAAGAAAAAAAAATTTTCCCCCTTCCTTCTTGAGTACAAATACCCAAAATATGTGCATACAGTACCTTGAAGAGAAGCTCCAATTAACTGCGGAAGAAGGGGTGTGTGTGCGATGGGTGTCTCAAGAACTGAAGTTAATAAGTAGATCTGGGTTTTAACCTGGACTCTGCCACCCACCTCCAGCGGAGCTTTGGACAAATCACAACCTCTCTGGACTGGAGTCTCACACTGCTAGAGTGAAGGAGCCATACAGCAACCCTAAATGCCCCCAGAAAATTCCCCTAAGATAGCAAGTGTCCCCAAGAGGTGCACAGTAGGCATAGCTGGCTCCACAGCACTTCTTGCTGGTTCCCAGATGCAAAACACACATTGGGGGCACAGCAACAGAGGAAGGGAGGGATCCCTGGTCAGGGAATTCCTAACCCTGGCTATTACCAGCTGCCAGCAAAGCCCATAGAAACCACTGGAAGCTGGACAGACAGGTAAGGCAGTCCTCAAGGCTGTTCTGACCTGTGCTGGGAGCTGAATTGACCTCCTACCAGTCCCTGCCCAGGTGAGATGTAAAGTTGAATTTGGGACAGAGATTAAATGCAGCCAGGTATGTCTCAGATTCCGTATCTGCAACAATAAGTGTAGGCTTCCCCTAGCTCAGAGGATTGCTGTACAACTTAGCTCAATAATGGTTCCGAGCACTGAAGAAATACCAGGCACCATTGTGATGTGGGGTCTTAGCACGGGCGATAAACTGGTTTCAGTGCTCTTTATCCTTTAATGTAGCCAATGTACAAGATGCTGAGCACCCTCAACTCCCACAAAGGATGCACTGCACCTCACAGGTTTGGGCCCTGATTCAGTAGCATCTGCACGGTCACTAACCTAGCCTCACTAATTTCAGCTGCTTGAACCACCTGGCTTTGTTCTCAGGCTCCTGCCGACTGAGCAGAAACTTAGCTCTGAGAGGAGGGGAAGGAGCTGAAACAGGCTCCTGGCACCAATCATTTACATTGTAAATGTGCTTGGCATGATTAAGGATAATTTGTCCTGCTTTCATTTGCTCAGCACATTGGACTGATCATACACAATTTCTGTCCCCTCGCCCAGCTCACCAGAGCACTGAGAAGCTACTCAGCGAGTCATGAAAAATGGGAGATTATTTCCATCCCAATTTACATACAATGTTGATGGGACTGGAAATATGCAAAGCCTGTATTATTAAATTAGGTAATTGTGCCTTTGCAATGACCACATAATTGCATCTCACCAACAAGAGGGAATGATGGAGGGATGGGGAGAATCCTTTGCTTTATTATTTTTGTCTTAATCTCCTGTACAAAAGCAGAGTGCAGCCTCTTGGTAACTAAGCCCCTAAATTATTCATGGTTAGTAGGACATCATGAAATACAACTGTCTACTGATATTAGGGTAGGCAGGGAGGAAGGGCAGTAGTCATTAGGTGGCTTCCTTCAGAAGTAGAGTCCATTTCAGAATCAAGTATGAGAAGGGGTGGAAATTCAACTTAGCGTGAGGTACACCAACTGCTGTCTGAAGAGGAAAGCATCAGCCAGCACACCTGACCTTAGTCCCAAGCAGCTAGCAAAGTCCCTCCCTCTGTTAATAAAGTTAGAAGACAAAAAACTGGATTCCTGACAACCATGCCCCCTTGTTCTCAACATTCACATGGAAATGCACTCTAGCTACCCGCTTGCTACTCCCTGTATATTGCACTGGTCTCGGCTATGGCGCACAGGACTTGTGTTTCCTGGGCTACAGAAAGGCTGGCCAGCCTACTCACACTGTCTGTCCATCTCCCTGTGGACTGCAGTAAGAGTCAAATCCAATGAGTCATTACCAGGTGGAGATCACTGAGGGGAATTATGGTCTGTGGCTGCTCAGGGAATGCTCTGCCACCAAACTGACCAGGATCTACTCCAGTACACAGTTCATAAGACTTTGTGTTGCTCCAGACTAACCATTTCATATTCTGAGGCTTAGAGGCCTATTTGTATGAATGTAGCCTTATGCCATCTGTGTCTGGGAGGTCAGGCAGACTGATTAGTCATCCACTCATTTCCACAACTGCCCAAGATTTCTGTGGCAGCGTCCCTATAAAAGACTCAAAGAAGCTAATTCAAGAAAAAGCGCCGACAATCCTAAACTGGAGCTCCCAAAATCCCCACACTGTTTCACAGCCAAATAAATGTGGGCTCGGTGGCAGGAACAGGGGTTGAACTACTAATATGACCCTTTGTTTTTTAGAAGCTTATTGTAATTGAGTGAGTGATGTCTTGATGCAGGGAGGGGACAGCTGTTTGAAGACTCGATTCAGCTCCTGGATAAAGAGGAGAGTCATGTGGAAAGGCAGGTGGAGTCAGCAGACTCAGCTGAGCCAGTCCAGGATATATAAGAAGCTGCCTACCCCACATAGGGACACCCACACCTGTACTGTCACTTATTTCTGTCAGTTTTTTCCCCACAGTTCTGAAATATTCACACACACCTTCCTTTTGCTTCCAGTTTCCAGTGAAGGCCAACCAGAACCACCCCACCAGCACTGCACATCCAGCTAAAGTTGTTGCTCTCACCATGCAGGCCAATCCAGCTTTTTAGTCACTGTCAAAAAGAAAATACCTTATGGCTGCATCAACACCTACAATGCAGAGGTGATAGGAAAGACCCTCAGTGCAGATGGGATTAGTGCATTACCTATCTATTGTAATGAAGAGTAAGTGGATACGCTGCAAGGAATGTATACCTGTATAAGAAAACTTCTACACTATATGCAGTAAGCCACAAGAGTGGGGGTCAGCTGGTCCTGGATTACGAGAGATCCCCAGGTCATCAGGGATACCATATAATAGATCATCACTGGAAAATCGTGCCATAATGCAGTCTTTGGGGTACATGTTCTCAGGATAGGATACAAATTCAGCTTCCCTTTTATGGAAAATTATGACAGAATTTCATTGAAAATGATCACCATTTTAAAGGTTATTTAAACCATCCTGTAGAACGGTAGACAGGTGACCATCCTCAGTTAAAGTCTAAGTTCTTCTACAGAAACCCAATTAAAATAAGTATCTAAAGAACCTATTGGTTTCACCTCTATTAAATTATACAGAACTTGCCTTGTAGAGGAAACTATGGGTATCCAGTAATATCTACACAAAAACACACATTGCCCTGTTACACACACACACCACTGACATACTGATATTGCCTGTGGCAATTTTTTTCCAACAGTTTTCAGTGGGGCCAGTCTGACTCTATATAATCCTTTGTATCCCCTCAGGTTCAGAAGAAAAGAACTGTTGCAGCCTGGGGCATGTAGCAATAAGATGACACTGCTCATATATTTTCCGTGTCACGGGATATCCTCCCTCCTGACCACACCATGCCAATGACCACAACGCTAGCCCCTTTTAAAAGCAGACGTAGTCTTTTTTCCTCAGAGCCTCCAGCATACTAGTTAAATTGGGAGATCACACAAAAATGGATTTAATGTACCCAAGTTGGTAAATTTTAAAAAAAAAGTGTATTTACTGTAAATAAGGAATGACAGCAAAGGGTTTACCCAGTCAGCAGTGGTGGTGGTGGTGGTGAGTCATTTGCAAGTTAACCCTGTACTCCATTTCTCCTCTATACAATGTTATCAACAGTGTTAAGAATAACCCAGAGCTCTCTGAAGTTACAGCTAACAAACCTATCACATGGCTTCACAGTCTAATTTGTCATGGGTCCACTTTATTTGATTTGGGCAATTTAGCTAGAGTGAAGATGAATCCTGCCGTCTATCCCATAACAGCTTGCACTGTTTGGAAGCTACTTGCGGGAATGAACTCTCGCTATTGCTTTCACCAGGGGTGGACAAGTGGGGAACATAATTCAATACAAATATCAGAATAGTAAGTGGTGCAGTCTTAATGTAGTATTTGGTGTCTCTTTTGTAGTATCGAAGATCCAATCTATAGGTATCAGCTGAGAAAAGAATCAATCAGTCAGTTCAGCATTTTGATAATCCCTTTACCCATCAAGCTAAACATCACTGCCTGTTCAGATGAATTAACCTATTCTGCTAGTCAGAAATCAGTTGAATGAACCCTCTTCTGAGATTCAAGAGACACAATTCACTGAAAATTGGTAACATAAGTTGGCTGCATAAGTTGGTTGCACACTTCAGAGCTCTGCTGGCTTTTTGTTTGTTTTTAATTCCCCCCAAATCAGTAACAGTCTTATTATGTGTTACAATAGCACCTAGAGGCCTCAACCAAAATCATGGCCACTTTGCACCTTGGCCCCATTGCACCACTATACATAGTCACAGCAAAAGACAGTCCCCGCCTTGAAGAACTTACAGTCTAAATACACAAGCCAGGCAAAGGGAAGGGGGGAAATGAGGCTCAGAGAGGGGTAATATCTTGCCCACGGTCACACAAAAGGCCTGTGGCACATAACAATACCCAGATCTCCATTGCCTCAGCCCAGTGACCCGTCTACTAAACCATTTTACTTCCAAACTCTTTGAAAAACAAGCAGAAGCCTAGGAATATTATGTTATACACCATAGCCACCTGGGTCGGAGCCTCAGCTGGTGTGAATGGTCATAGCTCCATTGACTTCAATTGGATCTTCCCCCCTGGCGTTTCACAGTGTAATAGAAGTCAGATCCACTGAAGGGGACTCTCTCTTTGCAGTACACAGTTTCTGGCAGACATCTGAGTAGTTCTGACTTTATCCTGAAGAGGGAAGTGCTGTGCACACAAACACACACAAGCCAGTCCATTATTGTGTGCTGAAAAATTAATTATGTTCTCAAACAAAATACAATGGACTGTTTTAAACAATCACTCAAGAGACCATTAAGTCAGGTGCTTAGTTGTGGTGGCCTTCTATTAAAGGTGGAGTGGAATTTTACTCAGTGCCTATAGGAAAACATCATGATCTCTTAAAAACAAGAAAGTGACGTCCAATGCAGTTGAAAATGGAGTTCCTTTTTTCCTTTACCTGCCAACACTTGAATTTGCAAGCTGGTGTTTGACCTACAACCAACACCTAAAACAGAACAATTTCCTCTAGTCTCAGAGATGTCTTAGGGATTTATGATTACATCTGCTCCGGTAGGGGAACTGCAGACTCATGAACTCAAGTCTCGGAAGGGAAGCTTGAAATACTTTGCTTGAAAAGGTATTTTTAGGCTTGGATATATATTATGTTCTGTTTGGTGAAAATCACCTCTCCACAGGGTGTAGGCACCACTTAACCCCTATTTTGATATCCGCAGTGGATCTCTTCCCCCGCAGAGGCAATCACGGATCACAGGGCATTGAAAATGTTATGCTCTAAAGGGGGGGAAGAAAAAGACAAAACCCCTCACTCCCCCTACCCTTCAAAGTGTCAGAAATCCCACTGACCTGATGTGTGACCTTGGGCAACTCACTTCACCTTCCAGGGCCCATTTCCCCTCTTACTCTTTGTCTCTGATTATTTCAATTGTGAGCTATATGGGGCTGGAACTGTCTCACACTGTGTGATTGTGTAGCACCTAGCAAAATGAGAGCCCCAATAGATGCGACTGCAATATAAATAATACCCATTCATTTCACAACACAATTTTATCTTTACAAAAAAGAGCGCACAACAGAACAAAAAAGAGTGCATTCTAACAAGCATAAAATCCATCAACAGCCTACTCTGAGTTTGTACCTATCTAATCCTCACCTAGCAGTGTTAGAATTATACTTCCCCCCTCACAAATTGCTGGAGCAGCCAACTCATTGATCCTGCAGCAAAGAGGATTTACCAGCAATGGAGGGGGTGTAGACCAGGGAAATACACCAGTTAAAACTAAGTACAGATAGGCAGACCAGGTCACAAGAGGTTCAGGCCATATGAGAAAACCTTTGAGAGCAAATTGCTTTCAGTGTGCAGAGAACAGACTTTTCTGACTTTCCAGGACACTTAAGATAAAATAATACTGAATAATTGCGGTCTCCTAAGATAGAACTAAAGGTTAGAGGAGGGTAATTACTGATTATTTAAAGGGTAATTGTAATGAACTAAGATAAAAAATATGTAGCATTTCTAATCCTGATAGTGTATTTTTAACTAGGAAAATGATCCCACAGACTAGTATTACCCACAGGCAGTACTCAAGTTAGAAGCAATGCTGCCACTTTCAAAATAGTTTTTACAATTAAACAAAAATTCTACAATGCTTGAATATCTACCTCCCTGAATCAGGATGCAGAGGTATTCCAAGGAGGAGACACTGGAGTTTGTATTTCATATGCAGTTAAATAAGAAGGGCAGGGGCGGGTTATTAAGAGAGGCAACAATGAAAATGATTTTATAAAAGGTGAAATTTGCACTTCAAGTGACCTGATCTTGATAGGGAAAATTCTACAGAACAGTTATCAAATAAAAAGAAAAAAAACCACCCCGGAGCAGAACACCCTACCAGGCGTAAAATGGAGTCAGGGAACGAAAGCTAGAGATTCAAACAGAAATCCACACAAAGCAGCACTGTAGGTCTGTTTGTTTCTAAATCAATTTCAAGGTGGGGAAGGGTGCACAAGGAAAAAAAAAAAAAAAGATACTTTCAGAATGAAACAAGTGTGTCGAGAGAATATGAAAAATAAAGAAGGCAAGAAAAGCACCAGAGTTAACGTCAGAAATTCTTGTTTCTAGGCACCCGCTATCAGAGAGCTCGAAAAGCCAGAAGCGTCAACTTCAGCCTTGCTGACGAGTAGTAATTTTTTTCCTTCCTGTCAGCTGATTTCTCTTCCCTTTTTATCCTGTTGTCATCCAACGTTATTTAGGACACCCTGTAACCAGCCATGATTGCATTGTGGAATTAAGAGACTAAAATTCCAATCCAGCAAGATACTAAGCGCATGCCCAATGTTAAGCTTATGAATAGTTCTGCTAATGTGCTTAAAGTTAGGCACATGCTTAAATACCTTGGTGAATCAGGGCTCAAGTCATTTGGTCTGATTTTCACAGGTGCTGAACACCCTCGAATCCCAGAGAAGTCCGACAGAGCACAGGTACTCCGCTCTTTTGAAACTCAGGCCAAACATTAATGCAGAGACACTAGGTCTTCTTGGCCTCTCACTCCTTACCCAATCAGCAGACACAATATTGGATTTTGGGCCTGGAAAAATCTCCCCAACAACAAAGCACTTGCTGCCTCACAAACTTTCACCAGCTACCAACCGCACTGGCACCTTACTGAAAGTTCTCTAACTACCAGGGCAGCAGGGACTTCTATTGATCGTTTACAGAGAGAGCGCGAGTGCGTGCACACGATTTGTTGTCGATATGAAACTGAACAGGTAAACAGGAGCAGAAACTGCTGTGACTTCTGGAGCTGGCAGCTGGGAACAGAAGGTGAGTCCTGGGGTCTGCATACTCTGGACACTGATACTTTGCCAGGCAGAAGCCAGAGAGCAGCATTCCTGCCTTGAATTTCACTAGCAGTGGGGTATGAGCGGCATGAGGATCAGAGCTTCTGCACCGGCATGGCTCCTTATTTAATTCACAAATTCTGCGGAAATTTAGAAAGAAACAGGATTTAAAATAAATCTCTGGGCAGGGGCTCAATCCTGTATGGGACAAAAGGATGTGTGTTTGGCCTTCTGTTAGCAGCCCGCCAATCAGCCTGCTGCAGAGCTTCTCACCCTCCTCGGAGATGAGCACAGGCAGTACTTATTCGTATTGTGCTTAGCACCCACCACTCCCTGATGTGTTAGGTGCTGTATATATACATAAAAAGGCAGACCCTGAACTGAGGAGTTTACAACTTAGACTAAGATTTTTGGGGACAGGACTGCCTTTCTGTTCTGTGTTTGTACAGAACCTAACACAATAGGGTTCTGGTCAATGATTAGGGCTCCTCTCCGCCACTATAATACACCAGACAACAACAACAATCTAAGAATGAGACGACAAACAACAATGGGTGGGTACAGACAGGAGCACAAGGAAACAACGAGAAGAGATTAGTCAGCATGGTGGGTAGTGGTCTTACCATTGGCAGGTTTTTTTGGGAGAGCTTTTAGGCAGGATTTGATGGAGGACAATGAGGTGGTTTTGGGGATATTTATAGGGAATGCCTCTCATATACAGGAGGCAGCATGAGACAAAACAAAAAGGTGCTTGCTTGAAAATGAAGGCTCCTACAATATCATTATTCTACATTTATTTTGCAGCAGGATACAGAGGCCCCAGTCAGGAGCAGGGCCTACATTATGCTGTACAAACACAGAAGATGGCCCAGTCCCTGCAACAAGGGTACAATCTACGGGTATCAAACAATAATCATAGGTTTTAAGTCTAGCAGTACTGTACTACTCAGTATTTTCATTCATGGACTTGGACAATGGAGTGGAGAGCAAAATTTGTGGATGACACCAAGCTGAGAGGGATTGCAAGCACTTTGGAGGACGGGAGTATAAGTCAAAAAGAGCTTGACATATTAGAGAGTTGGTCTGAAACCAACAATAAAGATAAGTGCAAAGTACTTCACCGGGGGGGGGGGCGGGGAATCAAATGCACAGCTACAATACGTGAAATAAGCAGCTAGGTGGTAATAAAGCTGAAAAGAATCTGGGTGTTATAGGGGGTCATAACTTGAATATGAGTCAATAATGTGACGCAGTTGCACAAAAAAAACAACCCACCCTAATATTCTGGGGTGTATTAACGGGAGAGTTGTATGTAGGACATGGGAGGTTATTGACCTGCTCTGCTCCTCACTGGTGAGGCCTTAGCTGGAGTACTGTGGCCAATTCCGGTGCCACACTTTAGGAAAGATGTGGATGAACAGAAGAGAGTCCAGAGGAGAGCAACCAAAATGAAAAAAAAAAAAGGTTTAGAAAACCTGATCTATGAGGAAAGGTTACAAAAACTGGTCTGGGGTGGGGGAGGAGACTAAGGGGGCACCTCATAATGGTCTTCAAATCTGTTAAGGACTGTTACAGAAAGGACTGTGCTTAATTGTTCTACATGTCCACTCGGGGCTGGACAAATATTAACGGGCTTAATCTGTAGCAAGGGGAGACTTAGGTTAGATATTAGGGGAAATGGTCTCACTATAAGGGCAATTAAGCCCTGGAATAAGGTTTCAGGGGAGATGGTCGAATCCCCGTCACCGGAGGTTTTCAGAACAGGTTGGACAAACACCTGTCAGGGAGAGCCTAAATTTACTTGGTTCTGCCTCCACACGGGGGGCTGGATTTGATGACCTCTTGAGCTCCCTTCCAGCCCTAGTTTCTGTACCTCTATGATTGTGATCATCTGGTCTGACCTCCTACATCAGACAGGCCAGAGAATTTCACCAGCGATTCCTGCCTCAAGCCCAATGACCAAATATCTAGGCATAACTATAGAACATAGCTGTAGCTCACAAAAGCTTATGCTCAAATAAATTTGTTAGTCTCTAAAGTGCCACAAGTCCTCCTTTTCTTTTTTCTGGTATGAAGGTCAGTCTGCGTTAATGATAAGATACCTTATGATTTTTATAGACCTTCATAGACAGCTCACCTTAGAGGTTTCATATGCACAAAGTCCAGGATATGGATGATTACTGTATCAGTACAATAGTTCTCTTTACCTCTTCTCTCTTGTACCACATGGAAGACATTTATTACCCTGTTCCTTTCCAGCCTGATGTTACAGAAGTGAGACTGGGGACGTTAACCTCAAGTGTTCCATATTGTCATTTTAATTAAAGCCATATCCTGTTAAAAAGCTATATGCTGCGAACTCCTGATAAGATCCTATTATCAGGAAAGCGCAAATTTGAGATGTTATCTGGGCCAGCCCATGATTATCTGCCAGAACAAAAGGAATGTTATTAAAGCAAACTCTATTAGATAACCGGGGGAGGACAGAATGAAAACCGTGCTCCAGTGAAATCCCTTATCTCCCTGGGGTCACACCCGCAGTGGCTGTTCTGTGCTGAAAGCTAGTGCTTGGTGAGGTAGAGAACAGCTTTCTGGTGCCTGTTGTGTTGTGGAAAGTTTTGTTTCTTTCCTGCAATTTGTTACAGGGAGAGATACTGACTGTAACATCAATTAATTCCTAGGGAGATTATGGTTTCCTGAGCACATTTTCACACATCTCATTATCAGGCAGAGTGGCTGGATTTGCCTTTCTAAATACAGGCATTAATTTTTAGGACTGATGTCTCGGTGACAAAAGAAAAAGCATGGTAACAAATCTCTCTTACCTTTAAGGTTTAATGATCTGCCACGAAACAAAACCAGGGGGGAGGGAATTTGCACACAGTAGTTTCTCTTCCTTAACTTCATCTTTTAAGTTCTTTGCCTCAGCTGAGTAACGTCAGCCCTCTCGAGGTGGATTCTGGTATTCTTCTTCATGCAGCCTCAGCCAACTGGAACTATTACAGACTAAGGAGAAAAACAAGGAGGGAGCTGTCTCTGGAAATGTTCATGCTCTTTCTGCTACTGCAGCTGAAACACATGCAACCTTGTATATTTCAGAGAGTCTCTTTGCTGAAGGTTAATGCTACTGCCTCAGTGCCTGGTTTTTGCTCCTAACAGGTACACAGCTAATGAAACACAGGAAAAATTGGGTTGTCCACTCAATTCCAGAAAAGTGATCTGTTCCTATAAACCTTACCTGACAGTTATTGATGGACAACTACTGAATCATGGAGGGGAAACGGTAGCCTTTGCATCTTCCTGATCTTGAATTACCCCCTGGGTCTACTCCTTCACTGGTTAGGCTACATCTACCATGCCACCCCATACTTAGCTTTCCTTCTACCATGGGCATTTAGGGGCCAGTGTTCACATGCTGAAATCTCTCAAACAAGTAAGATAAAATATCTAATTTAATAGCAGTACTTCTCACAAAAACCCTGTCTCCATTCACATGTCCCCTAGTAATACAATTATGGGAGTAATAAGTAATAATAGCAGCAGTAGGGTTTAAATCATGAAGGCAGGTCAAACTATGGGTGTAAAACATTGACAGTACCTGTAAAACGTGTACATTTATATGTAGGATGTATAGAAAAAGAAGGTTTCAGAGTAACAGCCGTGTTAGTCTGTGTTCGCAAAAAGAAAAGGAGTACTTGTCGCACCTTAGAGACTAACCAGTTTATTTGAACATGAGCTTTCGTGAGCTACAGCTCACTTCATCGGATGCATGTTTTTTTTTTTCCTGTAATTTTTTCCTGTAATTTTTTTTTTCCTTTTTTTCCTGTAATTTGTATATTACCTGTATTATTGCAAGACAACAAATATGGGTATGTCAGTTTTATCTGACGTGCATAACTCTGATCACAGCCAGAGTTATGGCATTGCAGTGGCCGTCTCTGAGTGCAGCCCTTCATAATCGACTCTCTCTTGATCTGCTTTGCAACAGCTCCACCTATCGGTGGCAAGGTGGGAGGGGAAGGAGATAGGAAAAGAGTGGAACTTCAAGGTTGCCTTCAAATGACAGAGCTTTGTGCATTGTATGTCAGAGAGCAGAAAAGCAGCAGGACCTTTTGTGACCCATTGGATTGTTGTCCTATTCACCCTTCAAAAGACTGGATTTACTAGACAGTACAGGCTGTCTTTGCAATTACCATGCATACGTGGAAAATGGGACTCCTTAAATTCCAAGTTTCTGATTACCTGAACTAGGCATTAATAACTACTGGCAACAAGTTTCTCGATTTCTGTCTGCCTACCAGATCTCTGCTGGAGCCTCCATTACTTCCCTGATGCCCTTCCCTCTGTTTCTTCATTGTGAGCATGTTTGTGGGGAAGGGAACCACCTCCAGATTAATGGGCTTTGAACATTATATTAGCACTATCTTGCAGCAGGATCTGCCATCCCTCATGGCTGAGGCAGCAAGAGGCTAGAGCGATGAAGTCTGCATAGTCGAATTCACAGGAACTAAAGGTTCCACCCACAAGCTTCTTGGCAACGGCTCTGCAAGTGACTTCCCCAAGTAGGGATGGCAAAGACAGAACCATGGATGGTAAGTGTTGGGAAGCAGATCAGGAACCTACAGTCATTTACTTGCTCATTGGCTATGGACCTGGCCTGGAACACTGGATCCAAAGCTCTTGTCCCTATGCACTACATGCCAGACCCGAGCTTCACCTCTTGGATTTATGGTTACTGCCCGCAACAGTATTGATGATCCAACAGTATTAGTCCCACACCATTGCAGCGAGATAGCTCTTGGGAGGATAAAACAGAAGCTACCACATCACAGCTCAGGAAGAGAGGGAGGAAACCCAGCTGGGGTTACCCCTTTCCATGGTACCCCCACACTAGATCAAGAACCATGAAGGGGGGACACCCCACTTCTGGGAGTATCAGGGCTAATGTGGCCTTCCCCTTTTCCCCCCCAGCCATGTGGGTTTTGAGAAGAGGGAAACTGCTGGGAGGAGCCAAATCAGAGAGACAACCTGCAATGAAATACATGGAAGCAGCTGCAATAGGGAATCTCTGGCACTGATGTCGTCATCAGCTTCTCTGCCCAGTTTATATTCTGGACAGGTCTCCCCTCTGCGGACTGGCTGTCTCCTCCCACACAGCACACAACCACTTCAACCTCAGCCTCAATCCAGCCACCCTCCATCCTTGCCACCATCTTTCTTTCTGTTCATGCTCACTCCAATCCCCTTGATCCCCCCACAAATAAATAAATAAATAAATAAGCAAGCCAGAAACACCAAACCAGCACCATCTCCAAGGCACTAACATAGCAATTGCAAGCCATTTTATTGCTCTTTACTTGTACGTTGTAACTCTGCCTACCCTCATACCTCCCACTTGTCTTGTTTATTTAGAACTTTGGGGTAGGGACTGCTTCATACTCTTATGTGTATGCTTTTGCTGCAAGAAAAGGTGTGTTCTTCATTAAGGTTAGTAGGAGGGGTGAAGATAGTTATGAAGACACAGCAACTCGGCTTTTTACTTGGGTTACCAGCTCAAGTTCAATGACCAGGCTGCCCTGTAAACTTGAACTCGAGCTGCTAACCTGAGTTAAAAGACAAGGTGGTGTCTCTTCATTGTATTTCATCTGAGTCAGCTAAAAATGCATTGGGGGGGTGGGCAGTGAAGACTACCCAGTGCTGTTTTACCCAACATTTATTAACATTATTATTTTTGAATCTCATGGTTTCATGGTTACTAAGTCAATATTTTGGAGAGAAAGATTTGGCTCATAGTTTCTGAATGTTTTGGCTCAACAAGACAGATTACTGTAGCACCTAGAAGCTCAATGAAATCAGGGTCCCACAGTGCTGTACAGATACATAGATGAGAGTGTCCTCTCCCCAAAGAGGCGACATTTTTAAATAGAGAAGATGGGGGAGAGGAAGGATTATTATTCCAAATTTTGCAAAATTGGAAATAAGGCACACAAAAAGAGTAAATGACATGCCCGAGTTCACACTACCGGTCTGTGGAAAAAATGAACCCAGATCTCCCAAGTCCTACTCCAATGCCTTAACCATCTGTCCTTCCTAGTATTCTATTCTATAATTGTAAGGTACTGTGACATTTTTATAGAAGGTGCCAGGGCTACAGCTATGAATGGCATTAAAATGATAAGACTGTTGCTCTTTGGATCCTATTCTTATGAATGTGTGTTTCATACTAACAGTGCACGAACTAAGCATCCGATACTCAAAAATCCTACAACATTTTACAAGTCTTGTAACCTACCTCCCAAAGAAATATGAAATACTTTCCATTTTACAGATGGGGAAAGTGAGGCATAAAGAAGATATATATGCTGGATTTTGATAGGTGCCATGCTAAGTTTCCGGTAAGCTGTGCAGCCATGCAGCAGACTATTAAGCGCCATGCAGGCACTCAGGGAACCCAACCAAGCCCTAGACCTGCCGCAGCCGGGGAGGGGCATCTATCCTGCAGCCCCAGCCCTGGTGCTGCTGCTGGGAGAGAGAGCTGGGGGAGTCCTCTCTCCCCATGGTAGCCCTGGGGCAGCCTGCACCCAAACCCCTCATCCCTGGCACCACCCCAGAGCCTGCATCCCCAGCTGGGGTCCTTCCCCGCTCCCCAGCCCTCTGCCCTCTCCCACACTCCGAACCCCTCGGCCCCATCCCCACCACAAGAATTTTGTTATGTGCCCCAAGAGGGAGGTGATATACAACACATCACCTCCCTCTTGGGGCACATAAAATTAATTCCGCACATGTGTGGGAAAAATTAGAGGGAACACTGGTGCCATGTACACACAACTCCCACTGATGTCAACAAGAGTTGTGGGTGCTCATGACTTCTGGAATCAAACTTTAAGTGACATGCCCAAGGTCACAGGCATAGAGCACAGATATAGAGCCAAGAATAGAAGCCTGGAGTCTGATTCCTGGTTGTTTAGTCCATCTACTAGTCCACGCTGTCTCTCCCAGTTTCAATAATCTTGGTCCATCAGTATATACAAGAAACAACATTTATTTGAATCCTTTGACCAGATAATGAACTAAAATTTTATACAATGCAAAAATAAAATAATTATAAAACACAAATCAATAGCATCATTATCTGATCATAATAGTATTTTATGAACAATTTCACTACTGCTTTGAGGAACCAAAAAATGCTACAGAGAGCTCTTTGTGTCTACTTTCTGTTGATGGGCAAGTCTGATGCTGTTCTAGCACCAGCTGAGATTTGACAATAGGCTTAATTAGCAACAAGATGCTACTGTTTATGTGTGAAAAATACACGTCCTGCCTATTTTTCTAATTGCAACACAAGCCTCTACTGAAGAGAGTTTTTCCACTCATTCCCCGTTTTCCTCCTTCCTTCAAGTTCCAAATCACTTCCTTGTTCTCTGACCCCACATTTCCCAATCAAGAAGCATTAACAGAACCAGATGCAAAGACAGACTAAGGCATCGATTATCTATATATCCAATTCCAAAGTGGGTGTGTGGGGGGGGAGGAATCATTGTTTATCTAAATCCAGACTTTCAGTCTATTTCAGCTCGGACGGCATTAATTCTGCTCTGCAAATCCATTCTGTTCAGAGATTTAGAATATGGCTTTGTTTCTCCTAGGAACAGGAGCAGCTATTTCTCAAGGAAGAGTGAGTAAGAACTGTGTGTGTGTGTGTGTGTGTGTGTGTGTGTGTGTGTGTGTGTGTGTGTGTGTGTGTGTGTGTGTGTGTGTGTGTGTGTGGTCTTTTGATAATTATCCCTTGTGCATCGAAAGAATTACAGGATGCAGTAAATTTATGGGGAAACACACTTTGCAAGTTAGGACATTGGAGTGGTCAGATCACCATGTAGAAACTTCAGAATTGCCAGGGCAGGTCAAAGCTGCAGTATCCTGTTTCCAACAGTGACCAGTGCCAGCTGCAATAGACAAAGGTTCAAGAAATCCAGTACCAGTCAGTTACAGAATAATCTACCTACAAGGAAAGTTTCTTCCTAGTTAGAGGTTAGTTTATGCCCTGAAGCAAAAGGGTTTATAGCCCTTCCAAAACCGTTGGTTATTTATTTAATCCTTACTCTTATACCTCCAGATGTTCTTGGTATCCATATAAATGTCTAATCTTTTTCTGTACCAAGAAAAGTTCTTAGTTTTACCACAAGAAATCACTGGCCCATCCTCTCTTTTTTTCATACTTTCCTGGTGAGGAAAAAGGTAAATAAGTGATTTTTCTGATTTTCATCTAGTTCTTTTCTTATTTTTCCAGTGGAAAAAAGTGGGGTGGAAGGAAAGTAAAGATTTTTTTTTAAATGCAGAGAAATTGGAAATTTTACAATAATTTTGAAATGGACAGTTTCAAAAATATACGGAAGAAACATTCCCTCCCCCAACATTTTCATTTCAAAATGTTTTTGAATATGAAAAAAAGTTAAAAAGTTAAATTTAGTCAAGAAACATTTAGTTTTCAATTAAACCCCATTTTTTATGAAAAAAATGTCAAAAATTTTCACTATGCTCTACCAAGTAGCCTCTGGTAATGGATTTGATCTGAAATACATCCTAACTACTGATTAGCATCCTAAGCACCCAAAAGCCTGGATTTGAATAGTGGGATTTCCTATGTATATAACTTTATCTACTAATGAACCACAGCTTCTGTTAGGAGGATGCAACTTAGAAGATACTGTGCACTAGCAACAGCAAACAACAGCACCAGTGAAGGAAAAGGAGCGTCAATGCATAAATTTCTCCAAATGGAACTGCAGGGAAAATGTAGATCAACAAAATGTAATTTCCTGTGTTATAATTTAGCCAGGACACCCAGGATAAAACCCCTTGCTCTTGAAAAAAAAGTACTAGTGCATCTTAGCAACTTAATAATATCTGTTGCTGCTGCTGCAGTTGGCATGTGCACACCTGGGTTGAAAAACTAAATATCGTAAGGATTAATATGTGCAGTCATGCCAAAGTGGGGGGTTTTTTTGTTTTTGTTTTTTTTAAAAGGATAGCAATGAAGAGTTAATGTGCAGGTCAGGGAAACAGGAGCTACTTCCCATGCCAGCCACACCAACTCTTTAACCAGTAGAATCAATATAGGCCTTTATATACTGAAGGAGAAAGAGATTCACATTCAAGCTGATATTTGCTTCAGCCAGGGTCTTGAGAAGAAATGAGATACTCATTGGATGGCTCATCCAAGAATCTGACATTTTCTAACCCTGGAACATTGTGTCACTAGCACAAGGCAGAAGACGACCAAGAAGCTCAGAAACAATGACAACCTGCCAGCTCCACTCTAAAAATGTGGAGACTCTCCTCTTCCTACCTCATCCCCAGTAGCTAGCAAAGATGTGATCAGTTCACATTGTGATTTTCCCCAGGTGAAATACAGATGCACAGAGCCTTACATAAACCAGAGCTAGCCTGAGAAAAGATAATTATCCACCGCAAGGAGCAGAAGCAGCCCAGATAATTCAAAACTACTTATCCATTTCACTACCAAAAATAAGAAAAAAGAAAAGGAGTACTTGTGGCACCTTAGAGACTAACCAATTTATTTGAGCATGAGCTTTCGTGAGCTACAGCTCACTTCATCGGATGTATGTAGCTGTAGCTCACGAAAGCTCATGCTCAAATAAATTGGTTAGTCTCTAAGGTGCCACAAGTACTCCTTTTCTTTTTGCGAATACAGACTAACACGGCTGTTACTCTGAAACCAAAAATAAGAAAATAAATTGCAACCTGCTGCAATTCATTATTGTTCATTCACCCTCCATGTGTGCAGCAGACAGACAGTTACTACTTGACCAAGAAATCTGCTTCTTCCATGCAATGAATAGTTTCCAATTTTTCAGACACCGAGGGCTGCTCCGGCAACTTGCCATGAGATCCCCACACCCCAAAGTCAAGCCTCTGCTGCATATGAGAACATAGGAATCGCTAGCTTGAATCAGACTAGAGATCCATCTAATCCATTATTACATCTCCAACACTGGCCTATACCAGATGCTTCAAATGAAGATACAAGAGATCTTCAAGTGGGCAATTATGTAGTAATCTACTAAGAGGGAAATCTTCTTTTTTAAACCCATCATTTAGCACAACACAGACTTGAGCCTCAAATCAGTATCCATAAGAGAGAGTAGAGTAATTTAAGCAGTGGTTCTTTGAAATAACATTTGGGCAATTAAGAGATGTTTGTGCCAGAGTAGCTTTTGTTTGACCAATGATGTAATCAACCCTGAAGGGTTTAATTTAACCACTTTTAGGCTGAATATTATTAAAGATGAAATATTTCTGATGGCACATATTTATCTGAAATATATACATGAAACCAGTATTATGAAAGCATCTGTATGAAAATCATTTTAGACGTGATTTACTGTAACTGCGTCCATGTAACTGAACTTAAGTAACTGAAGAAAAAAAAATGGTATTTTTTACATCTAAAGTGAGGTTGTTTATAATCTTTTTTAAAAAAAAGATTAAGAGTTTAAGATGTCTAGTTAAGTTAATTAAATCCAGAATTTTTATCTACAATAAAAATATTTTGTTTTTTCAATTTGTGTGATGGGCACACCACATTAAAAGAAAGCACAGGACATTACCAATGAAAGTTTAACAGCAACAAAAAGTGATACAAAGAATTCTTCCCACACACAAAGTGAAGAAAACAGACATTCCCAAATCAATGCATCTTCTCTGAGAGAGCCTGAACAAAGCCCTGGCTGGGATGATTGAGTTGGGGTTGGTCTTGCTTTGAGCAGGGGGTTGGACTAGATGACCTCCTGGGGTCTCTTCCAACCCTAATCTTCTATGATTCTATGAACAAACAAGTAGGCCTTGCAACATGCCTAGAAGCTCCACAGAGCAGGGCACTGTGGGACTCAGAGGGGTAAGCAAATTTCAGAGTACAGAGTTAGTGAAAGCCCTAAAACAGGTCAGAGATTGACGACTCGGAACTCTAGATTAATCTCCACTGCTAGTGAGCAGCGCAAAGAGAGAAGCAACATGCTAAATGCCCGCTTATGCCTCACCTTGCATCAATAGATCCCTATTAGATTTTAAGCTCTTTCCAGCAGGGACCATTCTCTTTATTTCTATTCATACAAAACCTACCATAGTTGAGTCCTGGTCCATGACCAGGGCTCTTAGGCACTAAGGTAATACAAATCAGAAATGAACAAATAATAATAGATGATGGTCTTGTGGTTAAGCCACTGGATTGGGATTCAAGAGTTCTGGGATTCAAGAGTTCCCAAGTCTGCTACAGACTGTGTGAGAGCTTGGGCAAGTAGCTTGATTTCTTTGTGCTTCAGTTTCTCCATCTGTAGGATGGGGAGTGATAACACTTTTCTCCCCTCCTTGGTCTGTCTTGCCAATCTCTTCTGTAAGCTTTTTGGGGACGGGACCTGTGTGTACAGTGTGTAGCATAATCAGGCTCCTATCAAGTGGAGAACCCTGGCATTACCATCATACAAATAATTTAATAATAATGAACTGAGACCACCAGTGATGTTGGAATACAAGTAATAGAAAGTTAAAATGAAGAGAGCCATCATTAATTTAGCTCCACTATAAACAATAAAGAAAATCCATCTTTGCCAAACTTAAGAGGGAGAAAAGACCTAAAAAAGACAATTTCATTTCATAATACTTCTAAAAAGATATTCCAGTCAAGGGAAGGTGATATTAAACCAACCCACAATTAGAACTCTGGAGTAATATCGGGCAATATCTCTTTAAGAAACTGTATACCCAGATGATACTTTAGTTCTTATATCAACTTTTGAGACACAGGTGGAAGAAGGGGGGGGCAGTTTCAAAAATAAACTTACAAGTCATAACACTTCAAAAGCTTTATGATTAAAAAATACATAATTTCCTGAGGGAACCACATGACCACAATTACCAGGATTGCGCCGTCAGAGCATGCTAATATGCTACCTGACTGGGAAAACAAGGTTAATTCTTGAGACACACATGTCTAAGGAGGAAAACTGACCCCTACAGCTACACAATGTTTTAACATCAGAGGCAGCCACTTTCCTAGCTCTCCTGTTCCCATGTATGACGCACAGGGGGTGCTGAAGGGGAGGGGACCTTCTATAGGCAAATTCCCCTTTACCATGGGGCAACATGCCCTGTCTGCAGCACTATTTCCTCCCTCTCAGTACCACAAAGAGGCCTCTCTCTATAGATCCATGCTGGGGCTGTGGTGGAGAAAACGGGAAGGGAGGGGGAGATGGAGTAGTGGATCAGAAGCACTTCACTCACACCCCCCCATGATAATGCAGCCTGGGGCTATGTTATTACTTCCCTTTAGTAATCCAATGGCTTGCACTGCCAGGGATGGGTAGAAGAGTCCCTGCACAGGCACAAAGCCTCCATGCAGATAGCCTTAGTCTCCACTATCTGCCAGGATTGAAGGTGGAACCCGCAGACTTCTCCAGGAGTCATCCCCCCCTTCAGTTCCCCCACTCCTGGAAGGTATGATGTGGGAGGAGCATCATAATGGGATTCTTGTGAAGATTCTTTGCCATGGTTCCCTCTCATGGGGATAGATTATCTTTTTAAGGTCCTTTAGCTAGATCTTCTCTTAGCTTCCTTTAAAGGGCCCAACTTTTAGAAATGATGGACCAGATACCCCACTAGAATAAATCAGCATTGAAGCCTGTTTAGCTAGGTCACTTCACACCAGATCTGGCCTTACGTGCTAGGGGCAGGGTGGAGAAGAGAGGGATTTACCAAACCTGAAAAGAAATTTATTTTGTTCTTTTTGTTTTAAATAATAGAACTTCAAATTCAAACTAGGGATGAGCTCAAATGGCAAAATTCAGACTGGGATCTAGGTTTTATACACCCCAAATCTGGCCAGTGTTCAGATCTGGGGTTGTGGCTGGACTCACTTATAAAGATCAGGGGTTTTGCAAAACTCAGATCCAGATTGGACTTTGAACTTCAACCCCAACGCCCCCTCCCCCAAACCCCCCGCTGTTTCAAAGCTGTTTGGATCCAGGATTTCTGTAAAACCCATCTCTTAAACACTCCCTGCAGTGTTATGAACCCCAAAAGCACTGTGCTCATGTACAGGAACCAGAACATTAGGCCCTGTCTACAGGTTTTCTAAGAAAGATGTATTAACACACAGGTTTCAGAGTAGCAGCCATGTTAGTCTGTATTCGCAAAAAGAAAAGGAGTACTTGTGGCACCTTAGAGACTAACTAATTTATTTGAGCATGAGCTTTCGTGAGCTACAGCTCACTTCATTGGATGCATTCAGTGGAAAATACAGTGGGGAGATTTATATACACAGAGAACATGAAATAATGGGTGTTACCATATACACTGTAACAAGAGTGATCATTTAAGGTGAGGAATTACCAGCAGGAGAGTGGGGGTGGGGGGGGGAACCTTTTGTTGAGATAATCAAGGTGGGCCATTTCCAGCAGTTGATAAGAACGTCTGAGGAACAGCGGGGGGGGAGGGAGGGAATAAACATGGGGAAATAGTTTTACTTTGTGTAATGACACATCCACTCCCAGTCTCTATTCAAGCCTAAGTTAAATTGTATCCAGTTTGCAAATTAATTCCAATTCAGCAGTCTCTTGTTGGAGTCTGTTTTTGAAGTTTTTTTGGTGAAGAATTGCCACTTTTAGGTCTGTAATGGAGTGACCAGAGAGATTGAAGTGTTCTCCGACTGGTTTTTGAATGTTATAATTCTTGACGTCTGATTTATGTCCATTTATTCTTTTACGTAGAGACTGTCCAGTTTGACCAACGTACATGGCATAGGGGCATTGCTGGCACATGATGGCCTACATCACATTGGTAGATGTGCAGGTGGACGAGCCTCTGATAGTGTGGATGATGTGATTAGGCCCTATGATGGTGTCCCCTGAATAGATATGCCAACTGTGTCCACATATCTATTTCTAACTATTTCCCCATGTTTATCCCACCCCCCACCATTCCTCAGAAGTTCTTGTCAACTGCTGGAAATGGCCCACCTTGATTATCGCTACAAAAGGTTCCCCCCCCACCCCCCCGCTCTCCTGCTGGTAATAGCTCACCTTAAGTGATCACTCTGGTTACAGTGTGTATGGTAACACCCATTGTTTCATGTTCTCTATGTATATAAATCTCCCCACTGTATTTTCCACTGAATGCATCCGATGAAGTGAGCTGTAGCTCACGAAAGCTTGTGCTCAAATAAATTAGTTAGTCTCTAAGGTGCCCCAAGTACTCCTTTTCCATTTACACACACTCTCTCTCACACCCACACCTCCCCCATACTTTTCAAATATGTGGGCCAAAAAATTTAAGGACTAAAGATTGTGGCTGCCCAATTTGAGACATTTTTAAAGGGTTCTTATTTCAGCTTCCCTCTGAAAATCAGACCCTTTAAGGTGTCTAAATTTGGGCACCCAAAAATCACATCTTGGATGTGAGTTTTATGTTGATAGTTTTCCTTTCGTTGCATGTTTTAGTAAGCTAGCTCTCACTATTAAATCTTTTATCACTTTTTGGTGACTTTATAGGATCGCGCTTTGAAAGATGCCAGCCTGAAGAAACAATGTTTAACTATTAATTCAGCTGACACACTGAGTTGGGATGTATCAAGATGGATGGTACAGTCAAATTTCAATATATTATGTGACCTCTACCTACCTAATATGATGTATCAACTAAAAAATTGCAAAGGGAAGAGAAAAAAAAAAAACAGAACAAAACAGCTTTTTAAAACTCAAATGTGATTCAGTGTCCAACCATAACATCTTAAATACTCCTTTGGAGTTCTTTTAAATATAAAAATCAGTAAACCAAATTCCTCACAAGAGGCTATTAAGGACAATAAGTAGTCAAATGTGTGAAGGCAAATTACTGTCATGGATTAGAAGATGGCTATGAGACAGAAGGCAAAGAGTAGGAATAAAAGGTCAATTTTCATCATGACAAAAGGTTAACATTATTATTTATCATCGTGGCATTTAGGAGCCCCAGTTAACAGTGGGATGCCACAAGATTTGTGTGTTGTTTAAGGTGTGCATAAATGATCTGGAAATGGGAGATCAGGGAAGTGGCAAAAAACAGATAACACAAAATTATGCAGGTGAGTCAAGATAGTAATACCTAGTTCTTATTTAGTGCTTTCATCAGTAAATCTCAGTGTTTTACAAAGGAGGTCAGTATCATTATCCCCATTTTAAAGATGGGGAAACTGAGGCACAGACCAATGAAGTAACTTGCCCAAGCTCATCCAGAAGGCCCAAGACAGATCCAGGAATAAAACCCAAGGATCCTGAGTCCCAGCCCAATGCTCTATCCACATACAGTGTTGCATCTTCGAATGGGCAATATGAATATATTTGTGTGTTCAATCAAAAATATATGTACGTATGTATTAATATATTAGTGTTGCACAGATATAGTATGAATAATTTTAGTAGACATTACATGGAGAATAGACCGACACTTTTTTGTGCTATTAGAGAATCTGAAATATCTGCCCCGACTCAACCAACTTCCAGAAACACGGAATGGCAAATAGCAATAAAAGCAATATGTTTTTCATTGGCAGTGATTCAGAAAGAAAAATAAAAAAGAGCTGTGTAGCAGTCACTGAAGGGTTCTTCTCATATGTAGCGTTTAGCAAGACATGGCTGTGGGTTGGTTTTTAATTGCCGCTTATGTCTTTTGCTTTTGTGCGTGATCTAGGAGTTTAATGAATGTTAAAACTACTCCACAACACAGTCTTGAGCGTATTGTAACGACTGACACAGCTGCTTACAAAATATTTGCATAAGCAAAAGCCTAATTATGTCTAAAAGAGTGAGACTATGAAGAAAAGAATCAAGGAGATGAATTAACAAATTCTAAGAATATCGATAGCCAAGATTTTGGAAAACGTGGGTGAAAGGAAAATAAGAGATAGTTACACTTGATATTATTACCACCACAATCACCACAGTCTAGAAAGCAGGAACAGATGTTCCAAAAAAGTAGAACATCTATCCATTAATTTAAATGCAACTCTCTCGGGAGAGAAATTCACTAACTCACTTAGGCACACTGCACCAGTTGGTTATTTAGCGAAGATGATGATATCCAATTTTCATGACATCCATCTTGCGGCTATTAAAGCAGCCCTTAATATGAATAGTTTAGAAGGGTATGACAACTATACACACACACACACACACACCAAATACCTTTTCCTCATTCCCTAGAATAAATATCAGATCCCTGGGTAGATTTCTGTTAAAGATCATATTAATTCTTTCTGCTTCCTCATGCCAAAATAGGCTAGTGTTTTGGCATTCTCACTACACAGGAGATAAAGTGCTCCTTGTTTATTCGCACTCCCAGCAAATACCATGTGTTTTGTTTACGACTCTTAAATGAAATAAGCCTTTCACTAAATGTAGTTATTCTTGTAAATGAAGAGAACACTGCAAATATGAAGGAAGGTTAAATATGGCCAAATAATAAACATCACTTGTGCCAGGGAAATTCAGGAGCGACTATTGACTTCACTGCAATGAAACCCACTCACTTTTTTCTTTTTTAAATAGCATCCAAAGAAGAAAAAAAATAAATAAAATACTGGAAAACTGGCATCCATTTGGCAGCAAGGGTTACACCAACGTAAATCAGGAGTAACTCCGTGGAAATCAATTTGATATTCTGCTGCTCTACAACTTTTGTACAGTTAGCAGTATTTTACATTCATTTTGCACCTTTACATTCAGAGTTGCCTAAATGACAAACACAAGGTGCAAGGCACGAGATGAATTAGACTTCAAAGTTATATATGGAAAACCTGTGTGAAAGGATACTCAGGCCACAGATTGAGTCCTTCCTGGCTCAAATTATACACGGAAAAATATTGCTCCATCTTCTATTGGAACCATTATAGGTTGCTTATCTTTGCAGGATATGTGCAAAGACATTATCTAAGCTTGAATCCTAAAATATTTTTAGCCCTCATGGACCATCCCAGTAAAACTGGCATGAGGCAGTTGCAGATTCTTCTGGTGCTGATGCTGTAGGAGGAAGGCAGATGGGTTTTATTCTTTATATGTTTTCCTAAGATACTATTCTTTCCTATTACAACTCAAAAGAAAGGACTGAACACAATACTCACAGGCATTCCAGACTGAATCTCGGGGGAGCCCCATGATATTAGTCAGCATAATTAGTAGACAGTTTTCATTGCTCTTAACATCTCATTGTATTAAAGCACATGTATCAGGTTATAATCACAAGAGAGACTGAATGCTACTTTTTCACCTTCAGTAGAATGCAGGATCACCTCAACCAAACCAGATATCTCCACTGAGCTTATTAGAGAGAGGAAGCACTGAGAAAAGAGATACTCCAATAATCCCCAAAATCAGGAGCCCAATAAACTGAAGACTGAGTGTTCAGTATTACATTTTGTCTGAGCTGAGGGATGTAACAATGTACAAATAGCTGAATATTATTCAAGAGCCAGAGTAGAAGGGTAGAGTGGTTAGACTAGAGAACTGGGTGCCAGGCCTCTCACCTGCCCTTTGAGCTTAGTCAATTCACACAAACTCTGCGTCTGTTTGTAAAATTAGTCTGAGAAATACCAGCCTCTCTGCTGAGAGACTAACTTGTCTGATGTTTAAAAGCAGCCTCTCATTTGGGGTCTGCAATTTTGTTGATGTAAATAATTGCAGATGCAATTTCATGTCATTGGGACATTTAACCAACCATGCCCGCAATTATTTGAGCTTGAAAAAATGAAGCGTGAAAAATGGGAAGCCATGTTGAGGACTATTCCTAGATCAGGCTGAGTAATTTAATGGCTGCAACATAGTTTGGGGGTTGTATACATCCTTTTCAAAGTATTCGTACTATTATTATGTCTGAAAGGTATCAACTGAGGCATAAGGAACTGAAAATTGCAAGGGGTGAAGTTACACATGGCACATTTTAGCCAGTCAGGGGAATGAGGTGAATATCCACCATTACAGATGTAAAGAAATTGAAAAAGTCCTGGCAAAATTAATGTAGTGAAAGATCTTGCTACATGCTGCATGACATAACTAGATGGTCTTTTCCAGGCTGATAATTCTAGGAGTATCCTGATTCTGATTGAGTTAACTGAGTTGCTACAGTTTTATTTATTTTTTAAATTAAGGTAATGGGTTAAACTTAAAAAATAATTTAGGAACTTCACAGCCTCAGTCCCATTGACTTTCAATACACACTTAGAAGTCATATGCTCCTAAATGCCCAAGTCATTTTTGAAAATGGTATTTAGACTTGTATGTCACTTAGGCACTTTCGAAAATCTTAACCAAGACCTGTAGTTGTAGCAAAATCCCTCTTTACATGTTAACTGATGTTTCTATACCTATTTTGTTGGTGACTTAGAATATGAAAACATTTGTGTACCATTCCCTCTCTTTCTTACAGATCCCGTGACATCTATTGATGTCCAGACTACATGTTTTCAAAGAAGTTATAGGAAGGGAAGAGAAAATATTGAGTTCCACTATCACAAAAACAGTTTTTCCACTGAATGCATCCGATGAAGTGAGCTGTAGCTCACGAAAGCTTATGCTCAAATAAATTTGTTAGTCTCTAAGGTGCCGCAAGTACTCCTGTTCTTTTTACAGAAACAAATGTCACTCAGAGAAGCACATTCTGTGACCATTATATATTTTTATTGGTGACTGTTTGAAGCTGCCAGATCCATCACAGCCATTGCGCGCACACGCACGCACCCACTCCCCTACAATGTCAGTTTCCATACTCTCCAGATTTGCCAAGGAGTAAAGTACAGTGGGGCTGGAGGGAATTCAGAAAGAGGAGATAAACCCCGGATTAAGTGGGTTCAGTATTATTACTTTCATACATGTTTACCCTGCTTTATGGTGGCTGGACAGCATGATAAACATGTTATAAAACAAAACCAAACAGTGGCTCACTAACTAAAAAGCTGGTGTTTTCCGGGCTCTGCATTCCGCTCATACTAAGTCAAGATGATGTCAAGGTGAACCCATTGATTGTCCATCCCTTGCATCCTCTCCGAAATCTTTCTTGGCAGTTTTACTGAGCAGCTGCTGCTGGCCAGACACAATTCCATTCTGCTTACTGGAATATCTAAGTATAATTCCACATGCTGTGAGAGGATTCCAAGTCCAGAATATTTGGTATATTAAGAAAAAGGCTTTAAGTTTCCATTGAAAACCATTATGTAGTTACATGAATGTCTGGAAGGAGCATTAAAAATACAAAGAAAACCAAAGGATTTATTAAATATGCTGGTTGTGTGATTACATACAGTACTCCTGAAAATCAGGGATAGGAACTTCAGCTCAGGTTTGTGAGCAAAATAGCCCTGACCCTGTGGTATTTGCTAGTTAGTACCCATCTTTGTTCAAAGCGATGTCTCTAGGAATATTCAGTGTAACAATAAATTTACTGGCATAGCCAAGTTTAGCATAGGTGAGTGGATATTAGTCACAAGAGGAAGTTATCGTGGGAATTTGTAATACAACGATTGTCTGCACAAAAGACATCATCTATATACTGCTGTTGGAGGCAGGTAGTTTTACCCCTCAGGCAGACACACATGGGGGATTAAGGGGAACACAGGACCCGGAGCTTTGCTTTCCTCAGAGTATTGTACAGCAGTTTTCCCAAAGGCCTGTAATAACTACTGAGAACTCTAAGCTAGAATTTTTAAAGTTGCCTTAGGGAATTAAAGCTCCAAGATCCCAAAGAAAATCCAAACCCTTGCATTTGAGTTCACTACTACAGAAAATGGTAGTGGTTTTATTTTTGCTTGCTGTTTTTTGTTTGTTTGGTTTTGTAACAGCAAAGCACTTACTAAACTTTTCCTCTTCAACAAAGCACAAGCACATGCCTAACTGTAAGCATCTAGGTCCCATTTAAATACATGCTTAAGTGTAATCCTGAACAGATGGGTTAAGCACATGCTCAAGTACTTTGCTGAATCAGGAGCTCAATGATGCTGCTGCATTCTCATACCTTTTTCATTTTGTCTTGATGTAACAATTCTTGGATCACATTTGCAGAAACCACTGCACACTGACCACAGAAAGGAAAAAAACAAATCAAATCACTGGTGGATTTTGTTAAGAAAATTTAGTGCATAAAGTAATGGTATTGTGCACTGGGAAATTAATAGGATATGCAGCTGACTTCAATCACTACATTTCTCCCTCTGTGGAGGAGGCTTTACTGTAATGTATAAAGCTGCTCCTTCCTCTTTTTCGCCCTGATCCAAAGCCCACTGAATCAATGGAAAGACTACCATTGATTTCACTGGGCTTTAAATTTAGTCCTTTAGTATTAGACCCCCCAAAATGCAATATATCATGTACAATAATAAGCAAGAACAGTTCACTCTGTGCACTTGTCCTGATCTCCCCCCATCTCTCTCTCATTTACTCTCATAAGGGATTTAACGTTTATATATTCCAAGCCACTAAAATAAAAAAAATATTCCCTATAGAAGCACATAATATTGAAGAAATAATTCAGTTAAACTTTGATAATGACAGATTGTTGACACGGTTAACCATATAGAGGATCAAGGATTGTGCTTTGAAATGTATTTACGGCCATCCTTACCATGGCAAGGAACATTTTTTTCACTCATGAATACATACAGTCCCTTGTGGGAATATTAAATTCTGGTCAAACAAAGGTGAATGGGATTTACAAAAAGCACAGCAAGAGACAGGCTTCATAGTAAAACAAGGCTATGTTCCAAATGGGAATCAGATAGGGAGATGTTAACCCTCCATTAAGAAAGATTTCCAGTGGAGGCAGGGAGGAGTCATGCAATTAGTAGGGTTTTTAATATAGATTTATTTCAATCTTTCAAAACCTATACTTGGCTCTAGGCATGCCCTGATATCAATTACGCTGACAATCTACAATAGGATCATCACCCAGCAGCATAACACAGAAGCGGAAGTCAACATAACAGCCTGGCATTATAGCAACAAAACATAACCCATCCCACTCTACCCAAAAGCCCTTTTATCTGCCCATTCTTTCCTTCCTCTCTTCATAGTATTTTTTTCCCCCTTGTCAGTTTCATTTGGTCTTTTTTCTCTTCTGTGATCTCTTTAAGAACAGTGACTGAACCTCTCTCCAACTTTAAGTTGCACTCATCTAAGCATCCTTATTCTTCACATCTGTCTCAGTGTCCATTTTATGGCAAACCCAGCCTAACAATATACATTAATAGCCTTTGCTCTATGTATCTAAGGCAGTCTGATCTGGAGGAACAAGCACACAGTTGGAAGTCTGGAACCCCCTGTTAATAGCCAAGTGTCATTATTCAAGTAAGAGGCTATGACAACCTGCCTAAGGCTCAAAGTCTCACCCAGCTGCACAGACCAAGTACACAGGCTGTGAGCTGGAGTTTGATGAGGGGAAAAGAGAGCAGAGCAGGTGGGGAAAGCAGGAGGAGGAAGATGGCTTTTCAGCTGTTCTATTCAAGAGTGGCTAGTCCAGCTTCTGTTCCTGCTGAACACTGTTCCCAGGGAGGGATTTGGGTGAGTAGATATATAGCAGCCGGAGATCCACCCTGCCTGCCCTACACAGGTCACATACAAACAGTCCCAGAACTGTGCATAATGGTATCCTTGGAATCCTTCCCCAATACTGCTCAGGCAGCCCGTCTGCTGCATCCAGGACCATCCATGCTCCCAGAAGGGATGGGGGCAAAGAACCCTAACTGAAACCAGAATCCCTCCATATCCCAATTAGCATCTTTCCTTCCTGCTTTGAGGTTCCCACGGCAAGAAGAATGCATTAGAGATTATACCCTTAAATCCTGCAGATATACTAAGAACTTGCTTATTCCCAAGACCCAAACACTGACACCGCAGCCTGTAAACAGAGGTCCATGTTCTTTCGTGGCCCAAGTGAGGGCTTAGTCCCTCACTTTCAGTGAGCAGGATCTGGGAGTGCAATGAGTGAGGTGTCAGTGCAATCCAACACAGCAAACTGAGTAGGTGAGGGCAAAGGAAAAAGAAACTGAAGTCGTGTGCATTTCTTTTTAGTATTTATTTTGGCAGTAGGAATGAAATGCACCCCTGAACAGAGAGACCCACACAATCTTTGCACTGCTGAAGAAGCCCTGCAAACAGGGCCTATGTAGGCTATAAGCCATTTGCACACCTAGTGCCTTCACAAATGCTAAAAGCTACTATATCAAGCAGCACTGATTAGAGAAATGAGATCGAGAAGGGATGCTTTTCATGGCTACTCAGAAACAGACAACGTCTTCCCTCCCCTACTCACTCTGACCCAACATCATCTCAGGGTACCTCTACATAGCAGCTGGGAGCATGCCTCCTAGCCCAGGTAGACAGACTTGCACAGGCTCTACTTGAGACAACACTCTAAAAATAGGAGTATGGACATCGTGGCTTGGGCTGTAGCTCAAGGTGTCAAGTCCACCCAACGCTCTAGACTTAAGAGCCTGAGCTGCAGTCCTGTGCTAGCTTAAGCTCCACCACGGTGAGTTGGTCTGCCCAGGCTAGAAGGGTCGCTCCCAGCTGCAGCGTAGACAGACCCCACATAGCTGTGGTGGTACAGGCAGGGGCTCGGCTAGCCATCTGAGTATATACCTGGGGGCTGGGCAGGTTTGTACTCAGGGGCTAACCCAAGCTGCCACCTGTGCCACCACGGCCAGCTGCTATTTTCACCACGCTAGCTCGAGCAGAGCTAGCATGTCTGTCTGCCCAAGCTAGGAAGCATGCCCGCAGCTGCAGCGTGAGCACACCCTTAAAAGAGGGGCCAACAAGATGCAAGAGTATGGAAACTGGAGACAACACAGGAGCACGCTCCTCACCCCATTAACCCCACAGACTTTTTCTTTGCGGTCTGCACTTTCTACTCCAGCTATTTTAATTGTGATTTCTTTTGTTTGCTGCCTCACACACAGCTTGGTAAAACAATCACCAACAAGTACCCGCCACGCTACTGTATTTTCCCCACTAAAAACAACACAGTAGGATCAAGGCAGTGCAAAGGTGCTTTTGTTTAATGTCCTGGATTTAAACAAAAACAAAACATCAGAGACACTTCAGACAACACACGTAGGAATCTTTCATCAGCAAACAGAAACCGACTTCTGGCAAGCGCCTCCCTTGAAAACCTGCTGTGGCAGCGGCGTGCTTTATGCAAGGTGGCCGGCTTAATGAAGTGCTGCCGGGTAATTTATTTGTCAGAGTCAGTTGATTTTAAAACTACTAGGTTCCTTTCCCCTGCCTTGTTAGTTGGGTACATTTGCTTCCCATTTCTAAGTAATATGGTGAACGCAAATCTTCTGCCCTGTTACTCTGAGAACAGCAAAGTTCTGCTGGAGCCTGGCCGGAGGTGCTTTAACAGCTAGCCCCATCACTAGCTTGCTATTTGAGGCATCGGTGGCAATACTGCTATAGTGCTTATTTCCACAAGATTCAGCCCCACATCACTGGGTGTATATGGTGCAAACGGGCATAACGGTAATAGGAGGGGAGGGTTGATCTCTTTGCCACCCGTGAATAAGGAGGCAAAGAGGGCACCATTTGGGTAGGGACCCCTGGATCTATAATTGGGCGGGGGCATGAATTTTGGCAAAGGGGGCACGGCAGTCATACAGGGAGTATGCTGTAACCCTTGTTGGGGTCACGGGTTTTGGGAACCAGGGGGTAATTATCTGTAGGAAGGGTGAAATCCACTCCAATGCAGGGGACCAACATGAGGCCAATGCACCACTTAGCCCCTACGTGGGGGCCTTAAGTGATCCATGGGCTTTGCGCAGGACCTTCTGCCCAAGGGCAAATTTCACTTATATCCCGTTTTCTTGGGCTTTGTGAGGAATCAGTTTCATCCTTAGCGTTCATCGACTGCATGGCTCAGGGTGGTTTGTCATAGGATATTATTGCATCTTTTCCTACTATTGCCATTAGGCTGCCGGTGAAAGCCAATGCCACTAGCTTCGGAGCTTTTGTACACAAGCTGGGGATGAACTATCCCGGTGCTACAAACATCGACCTTGGCCCTGGTGTACCCAGTTGCAGAGTACTGTGCGCTACTGTGGACAAGCAACTGCCATACCCAACTCAGACGATGGGAATCACCACAGGGACTTCAAAAACCAAAACCTCTACCGTGGCTTTCTCTATTAGCAAACCTCGAACTTCCAGGTATCCGTCAAGATATAGCCAGAGCACGAGAACTTAGATGCACCGAAGACTACCCAGAACTTCCTATCCAGCAGGTTATGGATAACAGACCCCACCACCACCTGACATTGCGAAAACCCCCACGGGCCACACGGGATCAATTCATGTCTCTGGACCTGGCCAGGGAATAGCAAAACATCTGGAGCTCATCTACCATTCCAAATAAGCACATTATTACTGACCCAACAAGCTGCACCCTTGGTTTCAACCTGTCACGCAGACTTTGGACCACACTGACCCGCATCTGAATAAACCATGGAAGATGCAGCTACTTGACTCTCAGATGGAAAATTAAAGACTTCCCTTCATGCAACATCCAAACCATTGAACACCTCTTAACGCAGTGCTCCAAATATGGTTTTCAAGGTAAATTGGATTATATCCCCAACGTCACAGAGAAGGCCTTGACATGGCTCATGGATCTACAACGATTTCTATAGAATGTTGCTTTGCATGTGCCATATGCGAGAGAGATTGGACATTTCACCTTCAAGCCTGGCCACAAACTAGTGAGGACTAAAAGTTGTTACATTCTGATGCTTTTTCAGCATCCCTTGCACCTGTGAAGTGAGCTCTGTGTGTGTGTGGGGGGGGGGGGAGGGGGTTCAGCCTAGTTTTTAGCATGCAAGTGTTTGCAAAACAAAAAAACCACAATCTTAACAAGCACTAATTAGTGCCCTCATTAGTCATCTTGACTTACAGGCCAAGGATTGAGTGGCAGTACAGACAATGTTATTTGGGGTTGGGACTGCATCTTCCTCTGTGTTTGCAAAGAGCAGATCACATTCTGGATGCTACCTCAATGTAAATAACTATATTCAACCCTAGAAGCATTCCCTCCAGCTCAGAACTGAGGCATGTTTTGGCAGAGCTTGTTAGGAATTGGGGGAGGGTCAATCTGTGGCACTACTGGCTGGTGGATCCATTTCTGGGGATAAATACAAGCCTACAAATCTCTTGGACTGCCCTTCCAGCACGATTAACTAGGGCTGACTTCAGGAAAACACATTTCCACAAAACAAAACAGGTATATACTTCCATATACTTCTCATTCATGATGGAATGACTTTCCACACCAGTACATAAAGTTTTCATGAGGTAGCTTTCAACAGCAGATAAGATTATACATACATTTACAGTGGTTACCATCAGAAATAAAACTAGTAGAATGCCTGGTCTGCACTTAAAATGTGACATAGCTACAGTGCTCAGAGCCGTGAAGAAAGCACACCCCTTGAGTGCCATAAATAACTTAACTCCTGGTGTAGATACGAACATAAGAATGGCCATACTGGGACAGACCAAAGGTCCATCTAGCCCAGTATCCTGTCTTCTGACAGTGGCCAGTGCCAGGTGCCCCAGAGAGAATGAACAGAACAGATAATCATCACGTGATCCATCCCCTGTCGCCCATTCCCAGCTTCTGGCAAACAGAGACTAGGGACACCATCCCTGCCCATCCCAGCTAATGGCCATTGATGAACCTATCCTCCATGAACTTATCTCATTCTTTTTTGAACTCTGTTATAGCCTTGGCCTTCACAACATCCTCTGGCAAGGAGTTCCACAGGTTGACTGTGGTTTGGGTGAAGAAATACTTCCTTTTGTTTGTTTTAAATCTGCAGCTAGGTCAATGGAAGAATGCTTTTGTCCACATAACTGAGGGAGATGGTGTTCCAACAGTGACAGAAAAACCCCTTCCTTAGCTGTAGACTGAGTCTAGAGTGCAGGGTTAGTCCTGCATAGCTATTGTGCTGTAGTATAGACATTGCCTAAGAGATGCTTCCCCATGGAATAATTTCACAGAGATGTGAGTGTTTCTGGATTTTTAGTTACCATAAAGCACTGCTGCCACAGGGAATCCCTCAGGACATCACCACAGCAGGCATTTAAATAGGAGTGTCTGTGGCATATTAAAAATATATGAGAGCATTAATGCCCAAAAGCCTGCAAGAAATGTTTTTCCCTGGGTTTTATAAAAATTGGATTATAAATTAGAATATCATAAGAGTTAACACGCACTAAACCTATGGAGACATTTATGGATCTTACCAAATGAGTGATGCGGCCATGGATTCACTTTTCAGATGTCACGGACAGCTATACTCATCAGAAGTAAAAATCCTCACAGAAGAGAAATTAGAGACCAGTTTCTTTCTAGAAAGTTCCACGTCTTTCAAGGTATTGTTTATTAGCTCTAAAGGGTGGGTGAGCTGCTGCCAAAGGGGCTGCCATAATATATGGAATCATGGTCCTTAAATAGAAGGCTTTATTAAAGAAAACAGATACAACTATGACGCAAACAGGCTTCCACCCAGCTTGTGTTCTGTCTTTGTCTCCCCTGTTTACCAGGGACTACACCCTATCAGGGAAAAAATCCAGACATCTAGCAGCTGAATAATGTACTACACGTCACCATATAATTACAGGTTTATTAACATAGCTGGCTGGCGAATTGGGGATGGTGATGGGGTGAGGGATTGAAGAAACTTCCATCTCCATTGCTTGGGGGTGTGGGGTGTTTCCTGCCCTTTTCAGGCAACAGTGCTAATTAAAATGGGGTGGTAATGCATTTGTTCAGTGCCTGTAAGAACTTAAGATGAAAGCCAATCTCAGGGTCAACTTGACTGGTCTTCTCCTCATTCTGGCAATGCTGCCGTGTGCCCAGCAAGGAGCACCACATCCCTGACTGGTGTCTCAGTCAGTCATGCAGCACTCCTTCAGTTTAGAGCATTTTGCCCCGATGTCCCTTCTGCCACACTGGTTTCAGTTTAGGAATCACATACATGAGCTACATAGCATTGAACAGAACAGTTCCCAAGCAGACAGCTGGCTTGGAAAGGTAGTCCCTCTATTAAAGATGTTATCCTTTCTATGGATGGGATAATAGCAACACAAGTCCTATACACAATTAAATCCCACTAACACCATCAAAACAGGGCTTAAGTGGTATATAGGCTTTGTGCTATGTCTCTGGGTATGTCTACACTACAAAATTAGGTCGATTTTATAGAAGTCAATTTTTAGAAACAGATTTGATACAATCAATTGCATATGTCCCACTAGAAGCATTAAGTCAACGAAGTATGTCCTCACTACCATGGCTAGCATCGACTTACAGAGCGGTGCACTGTGGGTAGCTATTCCACAGTTCCTGCAGTCTCCGCTGCCCATTGGAATTCTGGGTTAAGCTCCCAATGCTTGATGGGGCAAAAACATTGTCACAGGTTGTTTTGGGTAAATGTTGTCAGGCCCCTCTCCCTCCCTTCCTCCATGAAAGCCATGGCAGACAATCATTTCGCGCCTTTTTTCCTGGGTTACGCATGCAGACACCATACCATGGTAAGCATGGAGCGCGCTCAGCTCACCATCACCATACGTCTCCTGGGTGCTGCTGGCAGATGCGGTACTGCATTGCTACACAGAAGCAGCTCCTTGCCTTCGCAGAAGACAGTGCAGTAGGACTGACAGCCATCGTACATCTCCTGCGTGCTCCTGGCAGACCTCGTGAGGTCGGTCAGGGGCACCTGGACAGACATGGCTATTCTCCTCTTAGAGCACTGAATGGGAGCCAGAGACTTCAGGTCATTCTCTCCTTTAAGTTTTGTCTCATGGAGATTCAGTCCTGCCTGGAATATCATGCAAGCTGGAGGCTTCTGCCTCAGGCTGCTCTCCTAGCCAGCAGCACCGCACAGTCGCGCCTACCCCAGCCTACCCCTTGCTCCCATGGCTCATGAAGCCGGACAGTAGTAAGGAGCAGTTCAACTATAGGCTGAGCAAGTGTAGAATGTGCCTTTGGATGTTTAAAAGCTCGCTGGTGCTGTTTGATGACTAGGTCAGACCTCAGCACAACCAACATTCCCACTGTTATTGTGGAGCACACAGCAAGCAGCAATATCTGAGAGAGTAAGGGGGAGACATTTATGGTGGGGTGGGAGGTTGAGGCAAATTGCCTGGCATCCAATTTTGAGCAGCCAGACATCAGGGCGATTAGAAGAGCACAGCAAGGTGCGCTGTGCATCAGAGAGGCTTTGAAAACCAGTTTCATGACTGGTTTGTGTGTGTTTCTCCTTGATGCAAACCCGCCCCCTTTGTTGATTTGAATTCCCTGTAAGCCAACCACCTTCCCCAGTTCAAAATAAAGTAACTATTATTTTGAAACCATGCATACTTTCTTTATTAATTAAAAAAAATAACTGACAAGGTAGCTCAGGTTGGGTGGAGTGCGGGAGGAGGGAAGGACAAAGCCACATTGCTTATTGTAGCCACACTAAAAATCAAACTGTTTGAATGACAGCCTTCTGTTGCTTGGGCCATCCTCTGGAGTGGAGTGGCTGGGTACCCGGTGTTCTTGGGCATCTGGGTGAGGTGGTTTTGGAACATAGGGAGGAGGGTAGGTAGTTATACAGTGGATGCAGTGGGGGGATGGGGGGTGGGTTCTGTGCTCTTGTTGGCTTTCCTGCAGCTCCAACAGATGCTTCATCATGTCCGTTTGCTCCCCCATTAGCCTCAGCATTGCATCCTGCCTTTGCTCTTCACACTCACTTAATTCTTTCCTGGCCTCTGCCACTGAATGCCTCTATGCATTAAGCTGTTCCCTATCAGTCCAAGAGGACTGCATGAGCTCGGAAAACATGTAATTGCGAGTGCAGGGTTTTTTTGCCTTCTAATCTGCGATAACCTCAGGGACGGAGATAAGGGGAGCTTAGAAACATTCTACACTCTATGATTCTGGGGGGACTGCATGGTCACCTGTGCTGCTAAGTTCACCACGCTGACCAAACAGGAAATGAAATTCAAAAGTTCCCAGGGCTTTTCCTTTGTACCTGGCTAGTGCATCAGAGTTCAAAGTACTGTCCAGAGCGGTCACAATGGAGCACTCTGGGATAGCTCCTGGAGACCAATACCATCAATTTGCATCTGCACTACCCCAAATTTGACCCAGCAAGGTCAATTTTAGCACTACTCCCCTCATCGGGGAGGAGCACAGAAGTCGATTTTAACAGCCCTTTTGGTCGACGGAATGGGGTTGGTTGTGTGGACGCAGTCATTTTTAAATCTACCTGTCAAGGTTCCTCCCCCACTCTGAACTCTAGGGTACAGATGTGGGGACCTGCATGAAAAACCTCCTAAGCTTATCTTTACCAGCTTAGGTCAAAACTTCCCCAAGGTACAAAATATTCCACCCGTTGTCTTTGGATTGGCCGCTACCACCACCAAACTAATACTGGTTACTGGGGAAGAGCTGTTTGGACGCGTCTTTCCCCCCAAAATACTTCCCAAAACCTTGCACCCCACTTCCTGGACAAGGTTTGGTAAAAAGCCTCACCAATTTGCCTAGGTGACTACAGACCCAGACCCTTGGATCTGAGAACAATGAAAAAGCATTCAGTTTTCTTACAAGACGACTTTTAATAAAAATAGAAGTAAATAGAAATAAAGAAATCCCCCCTGTAAAATCAGGATGGTAGATATCTTACAGGGTAATTAGATTAAAAAAACATAGAGAACCCCTCTAGGCAAAACCTTAAGTTACAAAAAGATACACAGACAGAAATAGTTATTCTATTCAGCACAATTCTTTTCTCAGCCATTTAAAGAAATCATAATCTAACACATACCTAGCTAGATTACTTACTAAAAGTTCTAAGACTCCATTCCTGGTCTGTCCCCAGCAGAAAACCAGCATATAGACAGACACACAGACCCTTTGTTTCTCTCCCTCCTCCCAGCTTTTGAAAGTATCTTGTCTCCCCATTGGTCATTTTGGTCAGGTGCCAGCGAGGTTACCTTTAGCTTCTTAACCCTTTACAGGTGAGAGGAGCTTTCCTCTGGCCAGGAGGGATTTCAAAGGGTTTATCCTTCCCTTTATATTTATGACACTACCTAACGCGGCTAAATTCAACCTAACCCCATAGTGTAGACCAGGGCTCTATAAGCTGGTCAGTGAATTCAGGGGAACTGAAAATGTTTACACCAGTGAGGAAATGTTATTTGTATTATGGCAGCATCTAATGGCCCCAACCAAGATCAGACTCCATTGTACAAGGAGCTGTTATGAAAAGATGGACAAACCCTGCCGCAGAGAGCTCTCAGTCATAAGAGCTGCCATACAGGGTCAGACCGAAGGTCCATCTAGCCCAGTATCCTGTCTTCCGCCAATGCCAGGTGTCCCTGAGGGGATGAACAGAACAGGTAATCATCAAGTGATCCATCCCCTGTTGCTCATTCCCAGCAGAGGCATGTTTGGAGGATGATTTCTCCTTATAAGTGGACCTTAGGATTGCTGGCTTATTGGTGCTTTTGAGAGACAGATGATTAATCTTATTTGCTTAAATCATATCTAAACACAAAAAAATATAATAAAAGAGGGTTTTTTAATAACTTAATTTGTTAGAATCAAGTATTTAAAAAAAAATACTAGCATGCAAAAGAATATACCTAGCAGAGAACATACTTCAGGTAGGACATTCTCTCTATTACCGATAACAGGACTCTTACAATTAAATTCCTTTTAGCTTGTACAGCTTTGCTTCCATAGCTTTTAAATCTCCAAAAAGATAATAAAAGTTAAAATTTTAAATGGCATTTCTGCAAAGCCTTTTTGAATTTTGTATTAGATCTCAACTTAGCCTTGGGTAAAGCCGTTAGGAAAAAAAATCTGATGCTTAAAAATGTAATAATCTTACAGGAACCTTCCAAAGTCAGCATCAAATAGAATTAAATATATTTTATTAATGATACAATTCACAAAATTACCAGTCCTGCCACTCTTTGTCCACAAGAGACACCACCTCCTCTGCCTCACTTTAATACATACACATCAGCCATTGGTGTTTGTTTTGTCTGATTTAACCTCCTGATTGCTTTGAATGCTTAATGAACTAAGGTACTTTCACTAACGATTCGACAGACACTGGCCATTAGAACACTATTCTAATCAGAAGCCCCTGCTGTGATCTCAGTAAGGGAGACAGATGTCTTTTTCTTAATGAAGCTTTAGTTCGGGCAACTGAACAGATTAAAGGTGTAACCCTAAGAGTTGCTGAACACTTGCAGTTCCCTTTAATTTTAATGGGACTTGTACATACTCAAACCTCTCAAGATTAGGTCTCAATACTGTGTGTAAAATTCCACACTAACAGGTTTCAGAGTAACAGCCGTGTTAGTCTGTATTTACAAAAAGAAAAGGAGTACTTGTGGCACCTTAGAGACTAACCAATTTATTTGAGCATAAGCTTTCGTGAGCTACAGCTCACTTCATCGGATGCATCCGATGAAGTGAGCTGTAGCTCACGAAAGCTTATGCTCAAATAAATTGGTTAGTCTCTAAGGTGCCACAAGTACTCCTTTTCTTATTTCACACTATTCGTTTAGGCCTGATCTTGCAAACTCTTAATTGTGAAATTAGTTCCCACTCACACAAGTAGTTCCACAGGGTTCAGTGTGACTACTCACATGAGTAAGTATTTGCGGGATCAGGTACTTGATCTGCAGCTGGTCTTTCACTCCTGTACACCAACACCACCACCTGCATTCATGCTGTCCAGTGTTTGACCTCCTTGAAATGCTTTGCACACATTAGGAGATCTGCTCAGCAACCCTATACAGTGGGTCAGTATCACAATGTCAGTTTCATGGAGGAGAAAGCTGAATACTAGAGATGTGAAGTGGTTTGTCCAAAAATCACTCAATAGCCAGCAGTTCTGGATTGAAAACTTAAGAATTCCCACCTTCCAATTCCACTGAGCTGGGCTGTCCCTAAGGCCAGACTAAAATACCCGTATTCTGCAAAATATTCCTACTTCAGGGATTAGTATGAAAATCCATGAAGCTTGGGGAAGTTTGCATCTCAGTCCAAGCTTTGTGGTTTAGGACCAACTCATAATTCCACTGTTAACACAATTATATTCTTGCTTCAAAATTGGTGCGGTAACTGTAAGACAATGACAACATTCAGATGAGTGTGATACATGCGCTTCGCTATTTAGATAAACGTGCTATCAGTCTCTTAGACGTGTTTGAAACAAGCCTATGGCAAGGCACATAAGACCATTGTGGTAGTTTTCTTCCATCCTAAGGAGTCATGTGTCAGACTCCAAGGAGAGACTGCTGAATTGGAATTAATTTGCAAACTGGATACAATTAACTTAGGCTTGAATAAAGACTGGGAGTGGATGGGTCATTACACAAAGTAAAGCTATTTCCCCATGTTTATTCCCCCCACCCCACCCCCATTGTTCCTCAGCCGTTCTTGTCAACTGCTGGAAATGGCCCACCTTGATCATCACTACAAAAGGTTCCCCCCCACCCCCCCACCGCTCTCCTGCTAGTAATAGCTCACCTTAAGTGATCACTCTCTTTACCATGTGTATGGTAGCACCCATTGTTTCATGTTCTCTATGTATATAAATCTCCTCACTGTATTTTCCACTGAATGCATCCCATGAAGTGAGCTGTAGCTCACGAAAGCTTATCCTCAAATAAATCTGTTAGTCTCTAAGGTGCCATAAGTACTCCCCTTCTGTGTGTGTCAGCAAGACACCAGGACTACACCAAATGGCAGGACAGCCAGCTGAGCTGCGTAACCCAAACAAAACCTTGTTGTTCTGTCCTGCACCACAAGGTGGAGAGATTACCTTTTTACAGAGGCATTCAGTGTCTTTGCATATGGTGTTGCTACTTACAGTTAAACAGCTGCTACATCCCACCTCAGAAGTGGACGCATTTCAGTAGTAGGTACTATGGTCACTATAAATCTATCATCTACTTTGGGGGCCAGGGAGAGCTTACAAATGTTCTACAGGAGCATTGCCACATCAAACAGGACTTCTTTTTTAAAGTAGATTTCATAAAAGCTACAAAAAAATTCTACAAAAATTAGAAAAATATTCCAGTGGAAATAGTTTTCTTTAAAAAAAAACAACAAAACGAACAATGAACATGGTCTCTGAAGGGTTTACAACCAAAATATTGCTGGGGCCCAAAAATCTTAATGAGAAGTTCACTAGAAAATGATTAAACAAAATGAAATTGACTAGTCTAGTTTCTTTTTCAAGCCATGAAAAAAAAACACAAAGAAGCAAACAAAAGACGACCAAATGCTATAGCCACGAAAGTCAGGGAAAGTTTTTGCCATGGGCTTCAAGGGAATCAAATTGTAGCCCAGTTTACTGAAATATAAAACAGATTTTTAGAAACTCTTATTTACATTACAGCAGCCATTAGAAGCCCTAATCAGGGAGCAAGACTCCATTGTGTTAGGCACAGTACATAAAACAGGGCAATCCATGCCCCAAAAAGCTTACAAATCAAACAATCTAAAAAAATCTTTCATTTTTATTCATTTAACATCTCAATTCCAAGATAGGCAAGAAAACTTTTTAAAAACATTGTTAAGAACTTCTCGGCATACTTTTATGTTTGAGAGGTGCTTAGAGATCTCCTGAAAGGCCCTTTATGTGAATGAGAATTATCCCCCCTGAATAGCAAGTCACAGGTCTGATTCTCAGCTGCCTTACACTTGATACTGTTGTAGAAACCCGCGCAGGGTGGATGTAAAATACGACCATTCAGAGTGTGAATTGCCTTAGAAATAATAGACAAAACTGAAGACATTCACCAGCTGGAAGTGAGGGTGGCTCAGCAAACACCACCCAAATCCAAAATGGCCACTTCAGAAGTACAGCTGCTTCTCTGTCCCAGATTTAAAGGCCCAGCCCCAGAATGACAAAATATAGGTATAAAAGAGTAACCCAGCCTTGGTGAATGTTAGTAGGGACCAGGCAGTCCACAATGGAGGTGCTGATTCTGTGCACTACCAACCACCACTCCATTACACTCTATTTATGCAAATTACTACTACTATTTAGTGATGAAGTAGAGACCAGCAGTTGCAAGATCCTCAGTCTCTCATGCAAATACATTCTACCATTTCCATTGTACTGACGGGCTTCATTTCCATTGTACTGAGGGGCTCTTCTGAATTCGTTCTATTAGAACAGTCACCTTATTTTTCCCCTTTACCGGTCAGATAGGCATACTTTTCTCAATGGTTTGTATTAAGTGGCTGATGCTATGGAGCATCTGTGCCTCCTTAAAACAAGCATAATTAGTAGGCATTTTCTTACTGTGTTATGGCACGGATAGGATTAGTCATATTCTGTTATTTATTATATATGAGATGCTGCTCTAAAGTAACATAAATAGGAAATAATAGATTCTCTCCCTGGAAGAGAGTTGGTAATTCAATAATTAAAAGCACCTTGGGGCTGATATGAGTGAACATCTTAGAACTTGTTCCTTCAGCTACTGGAGACATGGTAACTACTTTTCATTGATCATCGTAGGCTAGCAGTCACCTGCTGGGAGGCAGTGTTGTCTAGTGGGCACAACACTGGATTGGGACTCTGGAGACTTGGGTTCTATTCTTGGCTTTACTATTAGCCTGCTAGGTGACCTTGGGCAAGTCACTTCACTTCTCTGTGCCTCAGTTTCTCTGTCTGTAAGTTGGGGAGAATGATCACTGAACTCCTTTGTAAAGTGCTCTGAAATCTACTCCTGACAAATACCATACAGGATTTAGGGATTATTATATCTCTGCTCCATAATTATTTTAATTCTTGAAAGCACTATTGTTATTAATACTGTTATGTATTTGTATTGCAGAAGCGCCTAGGAGAGCTAATCATGGATCAGGACTCCATTGTGCTAGGCACTGTACAAGGTTTGCAAACAATCTCCACAAACAAGAGCATGAGCACTAATGTTTTGGATTTTATTGTTCTCTCTCTACTTTTGAGCAATGGACAGATTTCCATCCAGCCCACCTCTCTTGAATGACTCCTCACACCCTTTTTCAGGCCAGAGCTCAATAGTCTTAGACTTGAGAAATTCTGAAAGCAATACGTTTCTTGGTGTTTCCTAATTTCAATTAAAATATTTTACCAGGAAAAACTCACTGACGTGCAAGTACATGTTTGTTGTCAAATGTTATGTCTTGTAGACAGCTAATTGAAATATTTCCATCAAAAGCTATCTTTTTGACCGAAACTAAAAAATATCTGTTGGAAAAATTATTTTAATTAAATTGTTCTGGGATTTGGAGGGGGAGGGGGGAAGAGGGGAGAGCCACAACCACCAATTTTATTTATTAACCAAAAACTGAATTTCTTCCTTTTTAAAATCAAAAACTGATTTGAAAAACTAAATGAAGAGCATGGGTTGTTTTTACATTTGCCACAGAAAAGCATTAGCATTTTTTGACCAGGTCTAGACCTGAATATACAAGTATTAAAAAACGTGTCAGTAACATCCCCCACAACCCAAGACTTTGGGTGGCTGAAATCTCAACTTGAACTCAGATCAAATTTTTCAGCTCTAAATTCTGATATAATAAGATAATTTAAAACAGAGAAAAACTTTCGAGAAATGTTTCAACCTTCAACCATTCAGGAAAGGATATGCGCAACATAAATAAATAAATAAATACATACAGTAAGATTCCAAGGTGTCCGGTTCTGAGAAGAACAATGGCAGGGTTTCAGTTAAGCAATATGTTGCTGTAAAAACACGTCCAAGACTTTTTTCTGCAATTAGGGAGGTAACGTGTCCAGTGCTAGGGCACAAAAATGGGAACTAGAACTTTTGGACCGAGTCTCCACTGCTTTACCCCTTGATTAGTCTTTTAGACCTGTGCATAGACAGTGTAAAAATGCTACCAACTTTGAATGTTAGGTTAGGTGTACACTGGCAAATGGACAAAACTTCTGTCTTTCAGAGGTGTTTAAAAATAAACAACCCTGAAAGACACCCACTTTTCTAAAGTATAAACAACTAAACAAGGGAGGAAAGCAGTGGACAATCAGCCTCCAAGAGTTCTTTATTGCCCTTTCCACTACTGACTCTCTGAATGAGATGGCTAAATCACTTTACCTTCTTGTTCCTCAATTTACCACCTGTAAATTGGGGGACAATACCACCATAAGGGGCTTAATAAAATCCTTTACAAAGATTAAAGATCTTCACACCAAAAGTCCTATGCAAGTGCAAAATATCACCACCACTGCCTGATGAAAGTGCAGCCAAATCTGTTAAGATACTTGCAGAGATTAAATATTACTTATTTTTTAATCAGGTCTTCCTTTATTTTTTACACTTTTTTTTTTTTAAATGGTATTTCCAGCTCTGGGTAGGGTATTGATCAGGGACTCAGGAGACCTGGGTTCTAACCCCAGCTTTTCAACTAACCTGCTGAGACCTTGAAGCAAGTCACCTTCCCTCTCTGTGCCTCTGTTCCCCCATCCACCATTTTTGTGTCTTGTTTGTTTAGACTGTAAACTCTTGGGGGCAGGGATTGTCTGTTGATATATGGATGTACAGCATCTAGCACAATATATAAAATAAATAAATAGTAGTAATACCTCCTCACCAGTCAATATATTAATTCTTTTCAATTTTCTCCACAATAGTATATTGCAAAACAAATAAACAATAATAGACAGGAACCCTCAGCCTGTGAGTACACCCTTTAGAGTTGACACCTATATGAAAATGTCAAGTGCTGTAGCAACCATCCTCTATTTCAAGAAAATTACATATAGGCAGAGTGTGGAAGATGACTACAAGAAACTAAGAACTACTTGTTGAATAGCCTCTGACACAAGAATATAGTTCTCCAAAGCTGGATCATTTTCCTAGGTAAATGTATCTTGTGTCCTATTCCACTTCAACAGAACTGACAGTCTATATTGGATGCTGTCCGCACCAAGATTTATCATTTAATTATAACTAAGAACATTGACTCAGTCCCAGCTGCTTGGGGAAATTACTTAACAGAAATGCTGGATTCTCAATAAAACACTTGGAGCTTATTGCTGTGACACAAATCACAAGGTGGTTCCCCCCCCAGCCCCCGTCTCTCCCTCCCCTCATCTTTAACACTGACAAACCTTGTGTTTTCCAGTAAAGACAGACACCAATTATAAGGCACATAATACGTTACAGATTAAATCAGAGCAAATATATTGGCCACACACAAAGCATATAGCAAGGCATCATAATGCTTTTGGACAACTCTAGACATTACCACAGGGACTATTATTTCCCATGGCATGCCAGGTATTAGTTCTGCATCTGCCATTTATTTATTTAAAAGAGATGGGCAAAAAAAAAATCAGCCATTCTGAAACAGGTCCGCCTGAAACATGGGCCCCCGATTTGCTGAGACATTTGGGATCCGATTCACCATTACCATCCACCTTGTGCGGTTATCTGTACCAGGTCAAAGAGACTACACAGGACAGCTTGGAATAATGCATTTTTTTGGTTTGCTGGCAACTCCAAAACAATGAAACGGAACATTAATGTATTGAAAATGTTTAGCAAATAGGAAAAAAAGTCAGGAAAAAAAATGCATTTTGGGTTGAACAAAAAAAGTGTGTTCCCTTTTGAGTCAGAGTACTGTTGTTCTAGAGCTTTTAAAAACATTTTTGAATTGTCCTTTCATAAGATCAAATGAAATTCCTAAATGTAAAGTCATTTCAAACAAAAATCCCAAACATTTTGAAAATATCAAGACATTGGTTAGATTTTGGGGGAATTTTTTAAGGTGAAACCAACATGAATTTGCAAAAAAGAGTGTAGTTGAATCTCCACTGTTGGCTGAAAAAAAAAACTAAGGCAAAAACTTTCAGCCAGCTTTACTGAATTCTGATCTGGCACCACGTTACGTTCACTTTGCACTGCTGTAAATGACCACACTGGGTGGAGAACAATAGAAATGTTGCTAGTTACACACCAGCCACCACCTCCATGCCTTTTGGGAGGATAAGCGGGGGGCGCGCGCGCGAAGGGGGGGGGGGGAAGAAGAGACTTAATTTAATTGAGCCCATATACCCTGAAAATCTCAATACTCAAGGCAGGCAGTTGTGGTTCTTCCCGCACCAAAAAGGAGTTGGTAAAAGCTCCCTTGGCAACCTCTGGACAGGAACTATTAGCCCTGTTAGCCCAGTTCAGGTACGAGCCGGTGTGTCGTGCATCAGTGTATCTAAAGGGCAGATCTGAGGCATATGTGCATTTTGTCTTTGGAAAAATTGTAATTGAGAGTCTTGAGATAAGTTAGAAAAACAAATGGATTTAGAAATAGGTACTGAACTACACACGGTGGTGAAAAAGTGCTGAGCTTCCCCCCCTAAACTCCACCTTCTTCCAAGCATCCTGCAAAATATCACATGACACACACAGCCAATGAAATACCAAGTTAGAATAAATACACTATCAGTACAAGCTTTCATTGGCTAATCATTTAGGGCAGGACACTTTAAAAAAAAAAAAAAAGGCTTCTGAAAGTTGCCTTTCCCAAATTAACCCTTTTGTGGGTACCATGTACACCACAATCTGTAACTGCACAAACTAGGGGACTATATATCACTGTACATAACAAGTGAGATTCAAAAACATGTAGCCTTTTCCTATCAAGTTTGGAAGGATAAAGGAGCTTTTACTTCCCCCACGAATACTTAGGAAAGCAGCAATTAAATGCAATTACAGTCCATAATATCCCTTTCTATTGTCTAACTGTTTAGGTGCCATATCCTGTGAGTTTGCAAACTGTATTACAGAAACGTTTTGAAAAAGCTGTAAAAACTTTAGAACATGACTTACCTCCACACATGAGAGAGCATAATTAAGGGTATTTGTTGTTAATTTAAAGCAGGGATGCTGCCACGCTGGTTTGAGAGGGTTGCCAGTGATAGCAGGGGACTAGACTCCATGATCCAGGAGACTCCTTCAGTCCTATGTTCCTAACATACTTTTCTTCACCTCCCAGTTGCAAAATCCAAGGGCCTAATTCTGTTCTTCCCCTCTCATGAAGGATACAAATTACTCACATTAACATTACTGAGAATTGTGCCCCTTGTCCTGTTCTCCATTTTAAACAGAGAAATTATCTCCTCTCTGCTCTAACCCCTTCCAGTTGCAAAAACCTACCTCTTTATATATTGTATAGCCTAATAAATACCAGTTTAAAATAACCAGTCCTAGCACAGATCATACAGTAACACTAATAATAAACAATAAGAATAGGCTGATGCACAAGAGATCCCTGATAAAAATAAGAGAATGAGATGTGACTTATCTCTAAAAATAAATAGTGCACGGATACTAATGCTTCACCAATAATAAGTACCAGGAGGTGCCAGCCTAAGAATCCAGTGTCCATCGGCTGAAGAAGACGTCAAGTGGAAGTAACCAGAGAACCCCCGTAGAGCAGACTGGAATCCGCCCAACAGCCTCAAGAATGTGAGAACCAAAGAACAAGATAACATCTGGCAGCACGGAGCCATCAGGGATGGGACATCTGCTGATTGATTCAGCAACAGCATGATGAAGCAATTCCCATAGACTGGCATAGGAAGAAATTCCTATAAAAATGGACTCTAGAAAGTGAGAACTTCGGGGTCCGATTCTGCAAACCAACTTCCAGGAGCATCAGATGTGCATCTGATGAGGCCCTGCTCCCTCCTCATGTCCAGGCCACCTGGCCAGTGGCTTGGCATGAGCAACTCTAAGGCTGGTAACGATGATAACAACCTTGCAGAACCTGTGTGTGTGTTTGTATGAATGAATGTGTGAATAAATATGAGATTGAATGGAACGTTATAGCTATAACTAACTGCTTACTATGATTCTTTCCGTATTCACAATAAATGTGGTATTTTGCCTTTTCCCCTTTAATAAGATCCTGCTGGTTTTTATTTTATTGGTATAACAGCATTGCAAGGTATTTACGTGCCAGATATGCTAAACATTCATATGCCCTTTCATGCTTCGGACACCATTCCAAAGGACATGCTTCCATGCTGGTGACACTCATTAAAAAAATAATGTGTCAATTAAATTTGTGACTGAACTCCTCGGGGAAGAATTGTATGTCTCCTGTTCTGTTTTAACCACATTCTGCCACATATTTCATGTTATAGCAGTCTCGGACGATGACCCAGCACATGTTCATTTTAAGAACACTTTCACAGCAGATTTCACAAAATGCAAAGAAAGTATCAATGTGAGATTTCTAAAGTTAGCTACAGCACTCGACCCAAGGTTTAAGAATCTGAAGTGCTGTCCAAAATCTGAGAGGGATGAGGTGTGGAGCATGCTTTCAGAAGTCTTAAAAGAGCAACACTCAGATGTGGAAGCTACAGAACCTAAACCACCAAAAACAGAAAGTCAACCTTCTGCTGGTGGCATCTGCCTCAGATGATGAAAACGAACTAGCGTTGGTCCGCTCTTCTTTGGATCATTATCGAGCAGAACCCATCATCAGCATGGATGCACATCCTCTGGAATGGTGGTTGAAGAATGAAGGGACATGAATCTTTAGCGCATCTGGCACGTAAATATCTTGGACACCAGTTACAGCAGTGCCATGCAAACATGCCTGTTCTCACTTTCAGATTACATTGTAAACAAGAAGCAGGCACCATTATCTCCTGCAAATTGTAACCAAAATCTTGTTTGTTTGAGCGATTGGCTGAAGTAGGACTGAGTGGACTTGTAGGCTCTAAAGTTTTACTCTGTTTTATTTGAATGCATTTTTTGTGTATAATTCTACATTTGTAAGTTCAACTTTCATGATAAAGAGATTGCACAACAGTACTTCTATTAGGTGAATTGAAAAATACTATCTCTTGTTTTTTACATGTGCAAATATTTGTAATAAAAAATCATAAAGTGAGCACTGTCCTTTGTATTCTGTGTTTTAATTGAAATCAATATATTTTAAAATGTAGAAAACATCCAAAAACGTTTAAATAAAAATTGTATTCTATTATTGTTTAATAGTGCGATTAATCAGGATTAATTTTTTTAATCACTTGCCAGCCCTAATTCAAAGCTGAAATCAGGGATACTCCCACAGACAAAGTTTTCCCGAGTCTCCAGTTAATTGTAGCCACTAACTTTGTGCAAGAAACACTGTGATTGCCCATTCCTGTGATTGGGACAAGAATAGCATGAGGGCAGGGAAATTAGAAATCAAGTAAACTGTGTTCCTCATATTCTGGACTTGGTTGATCCGCAGTGTAATAAAAGCAACCTCAGAGCTCCTCTAACTTACCCCTCTACCCCATGGGCCCCATCATTCAGCAATCATCCACATCCACTTCCTGCTCACCTGCTCTTAATACCTGTCTATCCTAGAGACTGACAGCAGGGCTGGTATAGGGCCCTTATACCAGCCAAGTAGGCCTCCTGAACTAGGGGCATTATCAGGAAGCTGTTTCCAGCTCGTTTGGGCAGTTTTACACAGCCAGAGCAAGGTAAAAGGGGCCTTAATGTAACTGAGAATCAGCCCCATTATGATCAGTAGTGATATGGAAAGACCAAGGAGACCTGATGATAGGTCTAAGAGGACTTTAATAAGTGGGGGCCGGAGTACTTGATAAATAAATTGGTTTGCCTGAAGAAATCAATCTTTTTAACTCTGTTGTAATAACATACTTCAGCTCTGAGAAAAGTGTCTCTGCTGCAAAATGTGAAGTAAATAGGAGGCAAGTCATAAATATAATCTATTTACCACCAAATGTAGGGTTCCAGCGGGTAAGTCGCTGCTTGTTTGGAGTCCCGGTTAGTGAGAAATGGTCCCTGCTGTATCTACAAGTCTACTTGCTTAGGTAATCTTTAGATAACGAAACATACAATGTGCTTGCCCTTCGGTGAGACTGAAGAATGAAAAAGACTTTAGCAGCCGAGCCATTGAACCAAGGGGCACTTAACTTGCTCCTTCAGTTGATCAAGAATTGACAAAGACAAGCTTGATGTAGAGGGAAAAAAATCCGTGTTTCATTTTTTAATGCTCTTGAAGCTAAATGACAGGTTTCAGAGTAGCAGCTGTGTTAGTCAGTATTCGCAAAAAGGAAAGGAGGACTTGTGGCACCTTAGAGACTAAACTTTATTTGAGCACAAGCTTTCGTGAGCTAGAGCTACACTCTCGTTACAGTGTGTATGGTAACACCCATTGTTCCATGTTCTCTCTGTATATACTACATCTCCCCACTGTATTTTCCACTGACTGCATCCGATAAAGTGAGCTGTAGCTCATGAAAGCTTATGCTCAAATAAATTTGTTAGTCTAAGATGCCACAAGTCCTCCTTTCCTTTTTGCGAATACAGACTAACACGGCTGCTACTCTGAAAACTGTCACTTAAGGTGAGCTATTACCAGCAGGAGAGCTGGGGGGGAGAGGGGGACGACCTTTTGTAGTGATAATCAAGGTGGGCCATTTCCAGCAGTTGACAAGAACCTCTGAGGAACAGTGGGAGATGGGCAGGGGAATAAACATGGGGAAATAGTTTTACTTTGTGTAATAACCCATCCACTCCCAGTCTCTATTCAAGCCTAAGTTAAATTGTATCCAGTTTGCAAATTAATTCCAATTCAGCAGTCTCTTGTTGGAATCTGTTTTTGAAGTTTTTTTTTGCTGAAGAATTGCCACTTTTATGGCTGTAATCAAGTGACCGAAGAGACTGAAGTGTTCTCCCACTGGTTTTTGAATGTTATAATTCTGGACGTCTGATTTGTGTCCATTTATTCTTTTACGTAGAGACTGTCCAGTTTGGCCAGTGTACATGGCAGAGGGGCACTGCTGGCACATGATGACATATCTCACACCGGTAGATGTGCAGGTGAACGAGCCTCTGATAGTGTGGCTGATGTGATTAGGCCCTTTGATGGTGTCCCCTGAAGAGATATGTGGACACAGTTGGCAACAGGCTTTGTTGCAAGGATAGGTTCCTGGGTTAGTGGTTCTGTTGTGTGGTTGCTGGTAAGTATTTACTTCAGGTTGGGGGGGCTGTCTGTAAGCAAGGACTGGCCTGTCTCCCAAGATTTGAGAGAGTGATGGGTCATCCTTCAGGATAGTTTGTAGATCCTTGATGATGCGTTGGAGAGGTTTTAGTTGGAGGCTGAAGGTGATGGCTAGTGGCGTTCTGTTATTTTCTTTGTTAGGCCTGTCCTGTAGTAGGTGACTTCTGGGTGCTCTTCTGGCTCTGTCAGTCAATCTGTTTCTTCACTTCAGCAGGTGCGTATTGTAGGTGTTTGTCTCTGTCTGAGGGGTTGGAGCAAATGTGGTTGTATCGCAGAGCTTGGCTGTAGACGATGGATCGTGTGGTGTGGTCAGGGTGAAAGCTGGAGGCATATAAGTAGGTATAGGGTGGTGTTTATGTGACCATCGCTTATTAGCACTGTAGTGTCCAGGAAGTGGATCTCTTGTGTGGACTGGTCCAGGCTGAGGTTGATGGTGGGATGGAAATTGTTGAAATCATGGTGGAATTCCTCAAGGGCTTCTTTTCCATAGGTCCAGATGATGAAGATGTCATCAATATAGCGCAAGTAGAGTAGGGGCGTTAGGGGATGAGAGCTGAGGAAGCGTTGTTCTAAGTCAGCCATAAAAATGGGTACCCGCATGGCATACTGTGGGGCCATGCGGGTACCCATAGCAGTGCTGCTGATTTGAAGGTATACATGGTCCCCAAATGTGAAATAGTTATGGGTGAGGACAAAGGTCAAAGTTCATCCACCAGGTTAGCCATGACATCATCTGGGATACTGTTCTTGATGGCTTGTAGTCCATCTTTGTGTGGAATGTTGGTGTAGAGGGCTTCTACATCCATAGTGGCCAGGATGGTGTTATCAGGAAGATCACCGAGGGATTGTAGTTTCCTCAGGAAATCAGTGGTGTCTCGAAGATAGCTGGGAGTGCTGGTAGCGTAGGGCCTGAGGAGGGAGTCTACATAGCCAGACAATCCTGCTGTCAGGGTGCCAATGCCTGAGATGATGGGGCGTCCAGGATTTCCAGGTTTATGGATCTTGGGTAGCAGATAGAATACCCCGGGTCGGGGTTCCAGGGGTGTGTCTGTGCGGATTTGTTCTTGTGCTTTTTCAGGGAGTTTCTTGAGCAAATGCTGTAGTTTCTTTTGGTAACCCTCAGTGGGATCAGAGGGTAATGGCTTGTAGAAAGTGGTGTTGGAGAGCTGCCTAGCAGCCTCTTGTTCATATTCCGACCTATTCATGATGACAACAGCACCTCCTTTGTCAGCCTTTTTGATTATCACTACAAAAGGTTGCCCCCTCTCCCCTCCCCCCGCTGGTAATAGCTTACCTTAAGTGATTACTCATTACAGTGTGCATGGTAACACCCATTGTTTCATGTTCTCTATGTGTATAAATCTCCCCACTGTATTTTCCACTGAATGCATCTGATGTAGTGAGCTGTAGCTCACGAAAGCTTATGCTCAAATAAATTTTTTAGTCTTGAAGCTAAAGGTTCTCTTCTTTCTTATACAATACCAACTCAGATTTACACAATGCCTTTCATCCCTTGCGCTCACACAGTGCTTTGCCGATTATGGCCCCATCCTGGAAAGCATTCCTGAAACAGGAAAGCACTTAAGTGGGTGCTTAAATCCCACTGAAGTTGATGGGACTTAAGCAGATGGTTACATGCTTTCCTGATGAGGAAGAATGGATTTAAGCACGTGCGTAGTGCTTTCCTGAATCAGAGTCCTGTTCCTTCAAGATGCCCCATGAGACCAGATCCTTACACTCAAGTAAAGAGCCTCTTTTAAGCTTAACAATGCTCCATGCTGGTGCAAGGACCCATCAGCCAATTAGATCAACTTGCAAGAATGGGGCGAAAGGACTGAACTCAGAGGTCATTACTGAGCAAAATTCCTACTGGTTCCAATTGCATTCGTCCTACATTGTTAGACCTTGATCCCACAAGCTGCTCTGTGTGGGCAGACCCCAACCCTTAAGTCAATTGCGTCAACAGGGTTTTTCTTGGGCAGATGCAAGTTGCAGAATCAGGGCTTTAGGGAACATAATCCAGTAGCAGGTGCTACAGCATAGAGTCCATGCAAGATGAGGGGCACTAATATAATATAAATGCTTATTACTGTCCTGGTAAGCACGTAGGTAAATCTTTGGAGGATCTGGGCCATAGTTTGTAAAGCACTTAGGGAAAAGCCCAATATAGAACGATGAAATAATATTAGTGAAAGGAATCTGGGTAGCTGTGAAAGAATGCAAAAGAAAATTTTCCTCCTCCCTGCAGGTCATTTAAAAACAACAAAATGAGGGAAGGGGGTTTGGAGGAGAAAATTAGTTTATGAAGGTAAATTCAAATTAATTTCCACCCCAATTCTCGAATCGGATGACCCACGCAGCATGCCATCCAGAGCTCACCCCTGCATGCTAAGTGTCATATTTTTCAGTCAGCCATCTCTCAGAAGTGAGTTTTACAAACTTTTTCCCCCTAAATTCTATTCAAATTTCCACATGTGATTTATTGCTCAGCAAGTCTACTAGAAAAAGATTTCACACACATGGAAAAAGTCAAAATGTGCTGTTACTCAGAAGGAGGAAACCTAGACGTGGCATGTAAAAAATGGCGGTCAGTACAGTGTAGCTACACTGATGCACGTATAGAACAGAAAATCCATGATTTGCTTTGGTTGAGCGAACACCTGCTTGAAACTGAGGTTAGCTCACACCAATGTTTGAGCCTCTCTCGGTCTTTGACAGAGGCTTCCAAGCTACACTGATTGCTGAAGCTATGTGACAGCAGAAACCAGGAATAATCCTAAAAGGCACTAGGCAGCCAACTGAAGATTCAGGATGAATTTTAGGGAGTCAGAACACAAAACATGCTGTGGTTGTTTAGAATAGCGCTGTTACTCTCAGAAAAACTTTAATTACAGCTGGACAATTTTTTTGAAATTTCAAGATTTCTATGATAATTTTTCAGGGAAAAAAATTCATTTTTTTAAAAGCAGTTCTGTCTTGAAAATGATCATAAGCAGTGAGGACCATTGTTTTATTTTTCATCCACCAGATAGCACCTTCAAAGGCACCGAACTCCCTGACACCATCCTGAGGAATTGATTCAGCACCTACTCAGTTGGAAGAGTGCCTTCTACTGAACTGCCCACAGCAAGACCTGCAGCACCTTGGCCTTCCATGGAAATCTTTCTTGGACCGACATTTATTTAAAAAATCTGAAAGGATCACAGTACAAAGCATGGATTCAGACCATTTTGATTTCTTCCATCCCTGCTAGAATAACTAAGTAGCAAATACAGAACTAGGTGCCTTAGTTTTATTTTCACAAAGTGTCCCCGTTGGGGTGTATGTGTATATATTAGACAATGGGGAGTTCCTTTCCTCCAGCATAACCCAGTATTAAAATTTATTTTCCAATAAATACAGAAGCTTAAACAATGGAAAAATCTTTCAAGCTGAGAGTGAGCTCGTTTGTTTTGAATATTTTGCAAAAGCTGATGCCAAGCATCTGAAGAGCTGGTAAAAATTCAGCTGTTTCTCGGATGATCTAGTAAGCCTTGTACTTCTCAGCACAGCATCCCATTAAATATTGATTATTAAACAGTACTGAAAATCATCATCAGGCAAGGCTTGCACCCAGCTGAGAGACAAATCTCCCCAGCTGATCCACTCCTCTAATTAAACCACCAATTTCTGTACCTGCAGGACTAAAGTAAAGATGATGAAAAACAACAAAAAGGTACTGGTTAGACAAGGCTGTATCCCCAGTGCTATTTAAAAAAATAGTGTATAAGCAATGAACAATCATTATGGTATTTTTCCCTTCATAGTTTCCTTATTTCAAAACATACCCTCCACACTGGTAACCCAGGCTCCAAGCAGGCTTGTCAAAGTAACTGGTTAAATTGATTAGTCATGCCGATTCACAGGACTGTTGGTAGTAACTGATTGCAGGGAGGAGATTGTTCTTAAAAGCAGGTAGAGAGGGCAGGGGGGGAGGGGCAGTAGATTTTTAAAAGACAAGGTGAGAGAGAGGCATATAAAAAGAGTTACAGGGTAAACTGCTGGATGACTGAATGTTTACACGTGTATACAAATATTTATCAAATACATTTCTCTTCTACAGCCCTTTTCTCCTGTAAAAAGTGTTTCAAAAAGGGATGTTTTATCTCATTATCCCCATTTTACAGCTCTACGTTATCTTCAGTACTTGTGCGGCCTCCATTACTGCAGTATCTGAGCACCTCAGTCTTTATGTATTCATCCTCAACATTCCTGTGAGATGGGAAGTGCTCTTCTCCCTATTTCACAGATGGAGAACTGAGGCAAAGATCAAAAGGAGTTGCCCAAGGTCAGAGGGAATCTGTGTGTATGTCTGCACTGGAGCTACGGGTGTCATTTCCAGCTTGAGGAGACATACCTGCACTAGCTCTCATCAAAAGAGCACTAATAGTAGAGCCAAGCCATCCCCTTCCAATATGCTAAGTGTGTACTCAAGGCAGCTAGCCCCTCCCACCACCAAAGCTACACTTTTTTTTTTTTTTTTTTTTTTTAAAAGCAAGCTTGCTCGGATATCTTCCCCCAAGCAGGAATTTATAACTCCGGCTAAAAGCATAGACATACATTGTGGCAGCTCAGGGAATTAAATGTGGGTCTTTGGTGTCCTGGGCTAGTAACGTAACCACCAGGCCATCCTCCTTTTTGGGGTGGGGAAAAAACAAACAAACCTGGAGGCACAGAGGGGTGAATGAACTTGACCAATATCACTCAGTAGGTCAGTGACAGAGCCAGAAACGGAACCCAAGTCTTTTGACTCAGTTCTAGGTCTATATCCACTAGATTGCACTACCTCAGATTCAATTAAAACAATATAACCCAACGGGAAAAACACATTATAGGCTGTCTAATGGTCAGCCATTCCATACAACCTTCAAAAACCAAATGGATTGTGGAAAACCTCTCTCAAATCATCCACGTTCACATCGTTTTCCAATCCTCCCCCTTTTTATTTATTGGGAATAGTCCGAGAATCGCAGGGGGTTTAAGGATACATCTTTGGCTGGCTGGCTGGCTCATAAATGAGTGATTAAGGAGAGAGATTTCATATAGTTTCTTTTTTTCAATATCTTGTAAAGGTCAGTGACTATAATCTCTTATCCTCAGATAAATTCTGAGTATATTTCATAAAGATACGCTCATCCTCTTGAGCGAGTTTGCTGCTAGAAAGAGAATAAAATTTCAGAGAGAACTGCACCTTTCATATTCAAGGTACTGCAGCAAACTTTATCATAATGAAACTGGATGCCAGCAGCAAAAGGAATGTACAAGCAAACAGGGCAAGCACTGTGGGCTCATAAATAGCCCTGTATCAAGCCTTGGATATTAGAACCTGGTTTTAGTCAGAGGCTGAATAGCAGGCAGGACACGATACTCTTCACAAGCTAACCAACATTATTTAACTTCCACTTGGGTGGTCCTGTGATGGCTCATTGAAAGAAAAGTACCTTTAGCCCTGAAGTTCTTCCTAGGGCTGGACTGCACTCCTGTTCTTGTGGTCACTGGTTTAAATATGTAAGAGTTGGGTTTAATTCCTGACTCTGTCCATATACACCTGGTGTGAACTTGGGCAAGTCACTAAGGTGCTTAAGTACTTTTAAAAATCTGGGCCTAACTTTTGATTTCAATGGGAGTTAGGCTCATAAGTACCATTAAAAAATCTGGGCCTTACTCTCTGGATATGTCTACACTGCAATTAGACACCCACAGCTAACTTGGGCTCACAGGGCTTGGGCTGCATGGCAGTTTAATTGTCTAGATTTCATGGCTCTGGCTGGTACCTGGGTTTTAGGACCCTGTGAGGTGGGAGGGTCCCAGAGTCCAAGTTGCAGCCTGAGCCTGCAAGTCTACACTGCAATGAAACAGCCATGCAGCCTGATCCCCAGTCAGCTGGCACAGACCAGCTAGGGCTTTGTAATTGCAGTATAGACCTACCCTGTGCCTCAGTTTCCCATTTCCAATGCTACTTCCTGACCTCAGAGGGGTGTTATGAGGGTGAACTTACCAATATATGTGATAAAGATGACAATCTAATTAGACAAGGAAAACCCTCCTTTGAATCCCTTCTTAAAATGCTCACCCCCCCAAGTTAGGTAGATAGTACACTGAGCGCAGATTGTGCTGGGCCACATGACTTACGAGGAGAGGCTGAGGGAACTGGGCTTATTTAGTCTGCAGAAGAGAAGAGTGAGGGGGGATTTGATAGCTGCTTTCAACTACCTGAAGGGGGGTTCCAAAGAGCGTGGATCTAGACTGTTCTCAGTGGTGGCAGATGACAGAACAAGGAGCAATGGTCTCAAGTTGCAATGGGGGAGATTTCGGTTGGATATTAGGAAAAACTTTTTCACTAGGAGGGAGGTGAAGCACTGGAATGGGTTACCTAGGGAGGTGGTGGACTCTCCATCCTTAGACTTTTTAAGGCCCAGCTTGACAAAGCCCTGGCTGGGATGATTTAGTTGGGATTGGTCCTGCTTTGAGCAGGGGGTTGGACTAGGTGACTTCCTGAGGTCTCTTCCAACCCAATCTTTTATGATTCTCTGACTAGTATTGTCTCATTGGTTACTTGCACCACCCTAGCTATTTGTACCCATTCATAGAATCATAGAATATCAGGGTTGGAAGGGACCCCTGAAGGTCATCTAGTCCAACCCCCTGCTCGAAGCAGGACCAATTCCCAGTTAAATCATCCCAGCCAGGGCTTTGTCAAGCCTGACCTTCATGTCTTGCCCTTTGATTTTAAGTTCTTTGGGGAAGGGACCATCTTTTTGTTTGTACAGCACCTAGAAGAATGGAATACCGCTCCATAACTGGGGCTCTTAAGCACATTCACCATGTGAGTTTTAAGGCAACAACTTTCTGATTCAGAGCTGAGCTAGAGTACTGTATTATTGACACATGTAGTGCTGTGAACTCACACACAGTATACCCTTCTCCTTGCCCTCTAAGTAGATATTTCTCTATCCTCCCTCCCCCTTCACATGGTCTATTCCTTGAGAACTGCTGCAGTAGTTCAAGTTAGAGCAAAAATGGGCATGCTGATAAATGTGGTCAACACTGAACATAGTATCAACCACTATGCCTGCAACTGAGCTTCTGATAAAAAACAAAAGCTTTTTACCTATTTATTTTCATTTCTGAGATATAAAATAAAGCCTCTTTGTTGCCTACACTGTCTTGGAGAAGAGTTATGTTTTTGTCACTTCCTCTTGCCGATAAGACTTGTATCAAGGCTGAGAAAGAAGGAATTGTAAATTTTTCAGTTTAAGTGACTGCTCATATCAACTGGAGTCTTGGTTAAACAAATCCCCAATGAAACAAGAGATAAGGAACAATCTATTCGTATATTAAACCAAAAATGTGTTTCCCATACTGTGTGCCCCTAAAAAAGAATTTCTCCTGGTGTGCTCTGATAATTACTTATCAGTAGTGCAAGTAATACATTTTCTAGACAATTAGCCAGAAACAAATACTTACAGTGGCTTACAATTATTATTTTGATTTCAAAGACATTTCTAACGCTGTATCTCCACTGCATTTACCTGATCCTCAGACCCTAAGAAGTTGCTGTCAGCAGCTACTAGTCTTAGGCCCTGCCTATAGTAATAGAGAAATATCCAGTGGTGTAATTACAAAACCATAATGTAGACACATGAAAATAGTTTAAAATGGAACTTGCACCACTGTGGTTTATTCCGTTAATTTACCAGATTAAACTGCAATGCTGTGAAATTTGCTTTACATTGGTGCAGTACATCAGCATAAAGGAGTTTGTCTGCACTGGTGCAAACTCATCTAATGTAGGTAGGAGGCCAATTGTATTTTATTTGACATAATGTGTAGAGGTCAAAGGCCTCCAGTGCTGGAGAGTCAAGAAAGGCTTTGTCAAATAGGGTCGGTTTTCCCCTTTTGGTGTCAACATTAGTTGAAGTTTGCACTTGTAAACTGGAGGAGAGGTAAGAGCTCTTTAGGGAAGGAGTGCAGTCTCTGGTTCAGAACAATAGACAGAGCCAGGAATCTTGAAATCTATTCCCAGATCTGTTAGATATGCCCATAGTTGCTCAGAGACTGTCTCTGTGCCTCAACTTTCCTATCTTTAAAATGAGACTACTACTAATCTCCCTCACAAGATCAATCAATGCTTTTAAGCACATCATTTAACAGAGTGCTAGAGAACTAAAATATTAATCATGCTTCAGACTATTACCAGCTGGGGTCACGAAGGAGTGTCCCTTTCATAGCATAAAATGGCACAAGTTGCAGTATGGGGGGAGTGGGGAGAGAAGGATTCCTTCTTTTTGTGAAGCATCCAGCATTGGCTGCTGTCAGAGGCTAGGTCTATGCAGAGCATCTGCAGCCAAACACAAGCTAGCTAGCCAGCATAAGAGCAGTAAGGCAGCAGCATGGGCTGTATAATCTCACCTGGGACACTGGGTATGCACTAGGGTGGCCAGCCCAGTGCTGCCACTGCATCAGTGCTCTTGTTACTTGAGCTAGCGAGAACAAAGCTAGCTTGTGTACATACTGCAATCACCCCTCTGATGGCAGTGTAGAAATACTCTGGGTACGGGGCTAGATAGATGATTGTTTTATTTCACTCTTACATCTTCCCATAATATGTGGTTTCTCCATGATATTCTGGCTCTCCCTCTTCAGACTGGCATCTCCAAAACAATGACTGTTAGACAGTGGTTGGAAGGGGATGGGGAAGAGACAAATTAAGTGTGAATACAATAAGAACCTCATTATTGATTTCTCAGAGCGCAGGGGTGGGGGGGGAGGGGCGAGAAATATAGAGGAAGCACTTTGAGATTTCAGGTAGAATCTTGTTTTGAGAAGTGTTGTATTTGAGACCAATCAACCGAAGTGTCTATATTTAAAATGATTTATGCCGATTCCATGCAACATGCTCATTTCGTATTGGCTGGAAGACTTGGGGGGTGGGGGAAGAGCGAAGAAAGAGAGGAAATACATGGTTACACACATTGTTTCAACTAGCATTCTACATGGCACATGTGTTGAATTAATGGGCTAAACTTATCTCTGGTATGACTCCAATGAAGTAACACAGTTATTACAGGGATGGAGGAATTCAGCCCACTTAGTTTATAGGCAGAGCACTACTGTGGAGCTGTTGCAGACTGCCGCTTCAAGAAATTGGTTAGACTGCTTTTTCAAGCTTTAGTTACTTGTAATTTTTTTTTTTTTTTTTTGGTTCTTAAAAAAACAAACAAAAGCCCTTAGGAAATCCCAAGGGGGCTGCACTGTCATCTTCTGCTATACAACAAATTCCCTGTGTTCAGTAAGGCAGTATTAATGTCTTTATGATCATTTTAACTAATTTTTCAGACTACTAAGCAGATCTCATTATCTTATTATTTTGGATATTCTGGACATTTCAGTCTCCAGTTATGAGCTAGCTGGTTCTTCGATCTGGGTTTGCCACATGACCTTGTTCACTCATCTGAGCAAAAAGGACTCAGATGATCCTTATGGAATGGGAAATCAAAGGCATTCAATTTCACACTTGTGAAACCAAATACAGAAGTACAGCAACAGCCAAGCTCCTATCTTCCCTTGGAAATTGGATGGTTAAGTATTTCAACTGGCAGTTTTTAGAGAGGAACAAGAGATAAAGAGAAAGTGTTGCAATGATAGCATTAACACCTCCGCTGATCAGTTTGTAAAGCTGCTGAAAAACTGTTAGTTATGAGGGGCTGCGATTTCACTGAACATTTAGAGTAGCAGCCAACAACTGCTACATAAAAGGGCAAAATTCATCCACTGTGCAAAGATCTAGCACAAGGCCTGTACATCACTTATCTCCCAATTAAGTCATATAGGCCTGTTGCTGGCTCTCTGCACAGGGCTGAATTTTGGGCTTTTGACCGAAACTCCCACAATTCCAGCAGGTGTGCCACAATACACAGCAAAAAAGTTCCCATAACACAATGAGCCTGCAGCTGATGTGGAGGGCACTGTTACCTATCCACTAGGTTTTTAGTAATACAGCACGCTGTTGTGCAGACACATGCATCGAGAGAGGAACTGGCACAAGCGGTACAGTGAGAACTTTCTCTGCCGAATTTTTTTTTGATTGCATTAGAACAAACAAACCTTATACCAGCGCAACTTCCATGTAGACAAGCTCTTCAGCTCCACTGCAGCAAAGCATTTGAACAAGGTCTTGAGTCCATTCCCCGTTCAGCAAAAGCACTTAAGCACATGCATAAGCTATTAGCCGAAAGTTAAGCATATACTTAAATGCTTTTCTGAATAGGGAGAGGAGAGAAAATGCTCGGCAGATAACTGGGTAGAGAAGGTTGAGATCACATGAAGAACAAATGCGACAATATATAAATTGAACCCAACATATCCAGGTTAAGGTTTTTTTGAAATTACAGAAAGGTTCTAAGTGAATTTTAGATCTGGGGAATCATGCTTGGTTGTTCCTTGGTAATCCAGGTAGCAGGTATACCATGAAACACCATACTGTGAACTTCTCTTCTCACCCCTACAACTGCTGCCAGCCTCACCTGATGCAGACATCCCAATCTCATGGAAAAACACAGAAATTGGGCTTGTTTTTGGCTTAATTGGCTTGTGAGTTGCTTGTTGGCTAGTAGCTTGTTGCTTTTTTGTTTTGGATCGGATCCCAGCAAGTGGGGGCGGGGGGGAGGAAAGAGAGAGTCAGGGGTGCACAGCAAGCCCTCCACTGTCCCAAACTGCACACCAGGGGGACCTAGTTACAGGGTGTTGGGTTCTTAGGGATTAGCTTGTTTTTAAGTGGGATTAGCTTGATTTTTGGCTTATTGTGAAAGTTGGGGTGCTTATTTACCCTGTGAAAGCTGGCAATTGTGAGAGGCCAGACACTGAATGGAGCATGGAAACCAAAATTAATATTTTCAAACCCAGATGCTGAAAGTAAGGGCACTAAAGTCATTTTTAGGCACAAATATATTTTTAAATATTTTCAGAAGAGTTGAGCACGCACAAAGCCCACCAAAAGTCAATGGGAGCTGGAGGGTTCTCAGCGCCTTTTGAAAAATCAGTCTGGTTAAATATGGATTTAGTAGCCCAATGTTAAGCACCCAGGATTGAAAATTTCAGCTTGAACTCCCCTCTCATCCACAGGGATTGTTCCTTCAGGGCAAGTTTGAGGCATGTTGGTATGGGTACAAAAAAAGGAAAGGTTGTATTTCTCTTTGGTCCCATTGTATTTTGTCTTACAGATAAGGAGGCAACTTCAGTCGCTAGGACTCTCTCTTTGCATCACTGTGAAATTCACTAAAGAAAGGTGTGGGGTGAAAAAGTGTATCCCTACCACCTGTCCAGACTCAGCGGGTTTCAACTTGCATAACCCTCTGCTCTTAATGTAATGGAACTGATTTAGCCTTATTACCACCTTCTAGCAATTCTCCAACCCACTTCCATGCTACCCTTAACGGTATGATAGCCCTCTATCAGCATGGGTTATCTCCAATCCATTACATGCTGATCTAGTGAATGGGAACAGGCTGGACCTACTCGTAGCCTGAATCCTTTTGTGCATCAGACGCCACTAGTCTTATCTGTTACTAAAAAAGCAACAAGCAGCAGCAGACAGAGCTAGCAAGCTGGCTAAATAGGCAGGAAACGTTATCACTACCTAGCTGCGCCTCATGTGTGCCAAATAGTTTTGGCTGGGATAATGAATTTGCAGAATAAATCAATGCTGTCTAGACTGACACTGAAGCAAAAATTCTTCCCGTCTGCATTTAGATGAATGTTCAAACCTAATCAGAACAATGGGTGACATTCACCACTGCGAACAGGACCTACCCAAGAGCTTTGAACTACTTAGGCCCCTAACACATACCCCGTCTCTGGATAGAACTTAGGTGGTGTTCAGCAAGCTGACTACATGGGGGCACATTTCACCTTTTTGAAAAGGGATGGGTCAGTGCAACAAAACAAAATTAATCTCCTCACAGGACAGCAGGCTGGGAACTTGCTGCTTTATATAATTGCATCACAACAGCATGGCAGGGAAAACTCCCATTGACTAAACAGGAAGTGGGGGGGGGGGGAGGGAGACGCGGAGCAAAAGAGAAAAGAAATAGCTGCATAAGAACAGCCATACTGGGTCAGACCAAACGTCCATCTAGCCCAGTATCTGGTCTTCCAATAGTGGCCAATGCCAGGTGCCCCAGAGGGAATGAACAGAACAGGTAATCATCAAGTGATCAATCCCCTGTCACCCATTCCCTGCTTCTGGCAAACAGAGGCTAGGGACACCATCCCTGCCTATCCTGGCTCATAGCCATTGATGGACCTGTCTGTGAACTTAGTTTTTTTTTTTTTAAAACCCTGTTACAGTCTTGGCCTTCACAACATCCTTAGGCAAAGAATTCAACAGGCTGACTATACATTGTGTGAAGAAATACTTCCTTTTCTTTGTCTTAAACCTGCTGCCTATGAATTTCGTTTGGTGATCCTTAGTTCTTGTGGTATGAGAAGGAGTTAAGGAAGTGTTATTTTTTACTTTTTCCACACCAGTAATGGTTTTATAGACCTCTTTCATATCCCCACTTTAGTCATCTCCTTTCCAAGCTGAAAGGTCCCAGTGTTATTAATCTCTCCTCATATGGAAGCCATTCCATACCGCTAATCATTTTCGTTGCCCTTTTCGGAACCTTTTCCCAATTCCAATATATCTTTTTTGAGATGGGGCGTTTTTGACGGCCGCTGCACATAGAGTGGATGTTTTCGAAGAACTATCCCCAATGACTCCAAGATCTTTCTTGAGCGGTAACAGCTAATTTAGACCCCATCATTTTATGTGTGTAGTTGGGATGATGTTTTGCCATGTGCATGACTTTGCATTTAGCAACAATGAATTTCATCTGCTATTTTGTTGACCAATCACCCAGTTTTGTGAGAGCCCTTTGTCACTTTTCATAGTCTGCTCTGGACTTATCTAGGAGTCGTTTTGTATCACTTGCAAATGTTGCCACTTCACTGTTGACTTTTTTTCCCCAGATAATTTTGAAGATATTAAATAGTACTGGTCCCAGTACAGACCCCTGGGGGACACCACTATTTACCTCTCTCCATTCTGAGAAAGGACCATTTCTATTCTTTGTTTCCCGTCTTTTAACCAGTTACCAACCCATGAGAGAACCTGCCCTCTTATTCCATGACAGCTTGCTTTGCTTAGGAGCCTTCGGTGAGGGACCTTGACAAAGGCTTTCTAAAAAATCTAAGTACACTATATCTCCTACACCTTGTCCACATGTTTGTTGATCCCCCAAACTCTAATAGATTGGAGAGCATGGGCAGTGGGTGGAAACCCCCGCCCCTTAGGGGAGGCTAGCTCCTGGTTCTGCCCCTTCCAGCCCCCTCTCCTCATAACCAAAGCCCCAAGACCCCTTGCCCCTGCCCTGCGACAGGAGGAGCCCTAAGCGCCCTCCTCTCAGCCAGAGGAGCACTGGGCTGGCTGAAGCCTCAAACCTCCACCCCCACCCGCACGTGCCCAGGCCAGACGCAGCCACACCTCCCCTCCCCAGACCCTAAGCTGTGGCAGGGAAAAACCTCTCACTCTTGTCTGAAGACACTTTTGATATGCCCCATGCAGGTTCTGGGGTGGCTGAGGAGGTAGTATGTGCTATTCAGCTTCCTGGGGTCATCAGTAATCTCCCTGGAGTCCCTGATGAACCCAGGAAGCTGAATAGAAGATACCACCTCTTCAGCTGCCCTGAAACCTGCATGAGGCATAATAAAACAAGAACTTCCCCCCCAAAACTCCACAATCAGAGGTCTAGCAGCAGCACCAGGGGAGGCAGGGCCTCCCCTGGCCTATTATACCCACCACTCATGTTGGAGAGGCATGGCTTCCCTTTACAAAAACCATGTTGACTCTTCCCCAACAAATTACGTTTGCCTGTGCATCTGACAATTCTGTTCTTTACTACAGTTTCAACCACTTTGCCCAGTACTGAAGTTCGGCTTTACTCACCTGTAATTGTCAGGATCACTTCTGGAACCTCTTTTTAAAATTGGCATCACATTAGCTATCCTCCAGTCATCTGGTATAGAAGCTGATTTAGAGGTCAGGTTACATACCACAGTTGGTAGTTCTGCATCCCATAATAATCTGTGTAACCCAGTTAATTGGGTTCACTGTACACTTCACTGTACACCCACTGGTAGCACCACCTTATGCAACTCCCTTCATTGTAGTACGAGTACACCAAGCATCAATCCTGTAACTCATTGTGAGCAATCCCTGAAACATTGTGTTTGCTCCTCTCTGGTTTCGTTCCTGCCATTCTGGTACTGAGTTGTTCAGAACTGAATGCAATACTTTAAATGTCATCTCATGAGTGCAAGGACTATCCCCATACTGGTTCAAGAACAGCACTGGGGTTTAGTACTTTTATGAAAAAAGAAATAGCTGATAGCACTAGATTTGTTTCTTTGGACAACAGCCATACATTCTCAAAGGTCTGTTTTCTTTATGGAGACTTGAGATGTTTTCCACATTTTAGTCTTTTCAAACAAAGCCTCTCCCAAGTGCCTTATTGCTGTTATTTATTTATTTCTCCTCACCTGTTCTAACCAGTCAGGAAGCGGTTTTCCTCAGTCCCAAGAGAAAATCCTCCAAAGCTAAATGAACCTCTGGCAGGGTCATTGTTGCCATAAAATGTCAGACAAGGTACTTTAAGGCAGTGGAATTGGCTGGAGAATGTGGCTCTACATTATTATTTAGAAAAAGAATTAAAGGTAGGGCTGTCAATTCCATGCATTTAAATGTCATTCTTGTCTGTTTCTGGGAGTTTTATGTCAGGTTGAATATAACAGGGACTCCAATAGTAGGAGCTAATGGAACTGATTCTGCAGCTAAGTACCATTTTCCAGGGATAATGTGGCAATGCAGACAGATTTCCTGAAAAAGCCACAGGATTAAAGAATTATATAAAAAATAACCATGTCTTGCGGGGGGGATCTCAGCCAGCTCCAGTGCAATTGCAGGTGTGGCCAATTAATGACTTGATTGATACAGAAACAAAAAACATCTACCCAAATACACATACATATATCTCACAAGCAGATCTCCTGTATGCACATGCTCATCCATACCTGCCTCCAAAAATATATGCATACACATACTGCTGTCTTTAGGACGCAGTTTAAAATCCAGGTCTTTACCACGCAGGGTTAAGTATCTCATGGCACTTTCTGCAAGCGTAGGAATTTGTTAACCCTGGCGACCTATGTTATATATTTGTTTGTTTAATTGCTAAAGCCAGACTGTGTCCTGTTTGTGTTTTTATTCATTAGGTGCTAGATTCACCCCCAAGTATCAGCATGTCATGGCACGGTCTCAGAGAGCCACAATTCCTCCCCTGCACCCATATCTGGTGAGCTATGCCAACAAGTTATAGAAGTGGAGCCAAGACTCCGCCCATTCTTCATCCCATCTCCATGCACTTGCTTCAAGGGGGATGTATCTGAAAAAGCAGGGACTGTCCCATACACAAGGTCATGGTAGGTCTTAGCTAACCTGGGGGGGATGAGAAAGGCATTAGTTACCCTTACTTTCCTACAACAAGGCCACAGTCTACAAAAATCATCCTCCCCCGTTTCTATTGTAAACAAAAACTGGAAGAATTATACCAAACGGCTGGAATTTTCCAAAGAGCATAAAGGGAATTTGGCTCCCATCTCCTACTGAATTTTAAGGGGATTTGAGTTCCTAATCCCCATTACGTTCCTTTGAAAAGCCCAACCAAAACCAGAACCTTTGAGAGAATTTCTCTTATTGCCCTCATCTTGAGCTCCCTAAACGCACTTTTCAGTCCAGCATGATGGTAATTTTTAAGACCATGCTGGCCTGCCCATCTCACTTACCTTGAAAATGAATAAGAAGACTATCCTGAAGAAATGAATTTGTCTCTGGCTTTGTTCAACCTTTACGATGTTGTGGACATTTTCAATAACCCCAACGAATTATCTGTATTAATAAAAGTAATTCTTAATTGCAGTTTACAATTTAATATTTCATGGGATGACCCATAGGGTGTTCATTTTTAGAAAGACTCAATCTGGAGCCATAATGGCCTTGGTTCAATATACATAAAAATTCTCCCTCTATCTTACAGGCCCTGTTTGGGACGGGCAGGGTGACCAGCTGTATCATTGTATGTAACAAAACCACATCAGGAGCTAGTGTAGTCAGAGGAGAGATTATGCTTTCATTAGTGGTTTGAAAAGGAAGCAGTTAGACTTGAGCACCAAAAGGGATTTATTTATTTATGTAAATTAAGAAAAGAAAAATGCTGAAATCCAACTCTATCCTCAGTGAAACTCAATCTCCTTCAATAGAGCTACAGGAAGGATTAATTTTCCATTAATTGTCACTTTCTCCATGGAATTTACTCACTAGGGGCCTGATCCGAAATCAATAGAAAGTCTTCCATTGACTTAAATAGGCATTGCATCAAGCCCTGGGTTTGTCAAACTTGCCTGGTTCAGGTTCCTCACAAGACAAAAAACTTGGGCACTCCCACGACTTCCCCATCTCTTGTCTAAGAGGAACCATTCACTCAAGCCAGAGGAATAAGGGGGAGGCTCCCTCCCCTATCCATATAGTGGACAGAATTCTGGATCCAGATACCCATGAACTTGGCAGTTCTTTTCTATCCACATCTGAATTTTGCTACTTGTGTTATGTCCGGAGTGAAGGAACATAACAGAAGTAAGGTCGTAATTACATTTCTGGGCATTGCATGCAAGTCTAATGTGTTAATAAAAAAGTAATCGCACCTTCTTTGTTTCACCAGGTTTGGCTTAATTACATGGCAGTTGTATTTCTTTCTGCACTTATTCACTCTCAGCAAGAGCTCTCCTTACCATCTGCTGATATTTAATTAATATACACTAAATGTTCTACTATATTATTAAATCTCATTTAGAAACTTTGTTGGTATGCCGATCCAGGGGAGATGAAAGAGGACCTCCGTCCTAGTGTTAAATTATTTAAATTTGAAAAAAGGGGGTTTGTTAATTAACAAGAGGGAATGAGCGGGGGGTTGGGGGAGGCGCGGGAGAGACACGGACAGTTTCTTCAAGAATAGGATAGAAGGGAAGGAGAATTCCTGGAGCTCTGTGTGTGGATGTGAGTTATCCAAGTCCTGTCCTGAATTCTTGAAAGATTTTACAAAGCTGCCGTGAAGACAACTGAAATCAATTTCACAGTTGTGTCTTGCTGTGTAAACTGGCATGCATACATGGCCATATCGGACAAAAAACACTATAGCTATCTCAGTCCCAATGCACTCTCAGTACCATGTACAGTGATCACCAACACAGACCATCACCAAGGATTGAACTCAGGAGGACTTTCAGTACTAAAAGCATAAGCCTCCGTCATACATAAAGTAGTAACTTCCCTCTAGCTGTAGTAGACCCACATTCTCTGCGGGTGAGCCACAAGAAGGAGCCACAAAGTTACACCTGTGCTGTAAGACAAGAATTGAAGTGAAAGGTTGTCAGGATAAAGGGTTTCATTCTTCAAGGCATCTCCTCTGACACAGCCTTCAAAAGTCTAATTTCCCTCTCCAAAAAAATAACACCAGTGAGATGTGTTAATTTCATTATAATAGCAGCACAGCTAAAATATGCCACTCCTCTATAAAAAGGGAGATCAAATACAGGTGTGTGTCAGGTTTGCCCAAACCTCATGCCTTAGGGAATAAACACAATGACTGAGATTTTCAACACCGCCTCAGAGATTTGGGGATCCAAAATTACTTGGGCGGCTTTGAAAAATGCACACAATCTCCTCCAGCTTCCCGAAGTTAAAAAAGTAAAAGATTAAAACTCATGGCCACCTACCTAGGCACCACCTCCCCAAACACCATACACACAAAGCAACGATGCATGCTACTCATTTAGGTCTTTCCTATCCTTAATACTTCTGTTATTTTTTAAAAGGTACCTTAAATTCTTATTGCCCACTTCACAACGTCAAACATTTCAGTTTACACCTGAAATGGCAGCTGTGCCTTGTATTCGGCTACATGCTTCTCAAAAAGCAGAACAGGGAAAGGGGAATGAGCAAGGGTGTAATTTGGGAATAGGGCGCTGGGCCAAGAGCAAAGCTCAAACGTCAAAAAGTAGATATTGGTCATTGCCAGTGGAATGATGGAGGATATAGAGGACTAATGTTTTGCTAAAATATAGCTAAAAAGATATCATCCTGGAAGAGCAGCCTTTAACCCAATACTGCTCAAGCCAACAGTCTACATTAACTGCTTACATTGATGAAAGTTACATTGCTCAGAGGTGTGGAAAAACACACCCCTCTGAGCAACATAACTTACAATCAACTACACCATGCTAGGTTGTTGTCAGGAGAGCATCTCCTGCTGGCACAGCTTCCGCCTCTCATTGAGGTGGAGTAATTAGGTCAACAGGAAAGCGCTCTTCCGTCAACAGGAAAAGGAGTACTTGTGGCACCTTAGAGACTAACCAATTTATTTGAGCATAAGCTTTCGTGAGCTACAGCACACTTCATCGGAGCTGTAGCTCACGAAAGCTTATGCTCAAATAAATTGGTTAGTCTCTAAGGTGCCACAAGTACTCCTTTTCTTTTCGCGAATAGAGACAAACACGGCTGTTACTCTGAAACCTGTCTCCCGTCAACGTAACGCATCTTCACCCGATGTGCTGCAGCTAGACCGATTTAGTGCGGTAGTAAAGACAAGCCATTACTATCTTCAATGAGTCCTTCAAATGGAAAGGCCTCCACCAGCCACTTCTTTCCATCTGTTCCCCCATCCAACACTGAATTGCCTCTTTGCATCCCTGATACAGGTTAGATGCTGTCAGACTCAGGTCATTAATATGCCCTGTCTGCAGTTGAGAGAAGAGATAGATTAAGTCAGCAAACAGGAGTGACTGAAGAAACGTGATACTGAATTTGAGAGCTTGTCCTGTTCTCTCATGACTGACTGACTAACTAGGTTATTCACAGCATGCTACCCAAGATCTGCTTTTTCCACTCCCCATAATTCAGGTTACTCTTCATTTCTCCAAAATCACTTGCATCTGGGAATCACTGTGTTGCAAATCCAAAGGAATTATCTATTTTTCCCCCTGGTTGCCTGCAGCTAATGATGCCCATTAAGGACCAAAGCTGACAGAGATTTTTTTGTTATTCAGCCTAACATTAAATCTGCTCAATGAAATTCTCTTCAATATATACAGGTTACTACCAGTGGTGCAGCTGCCGTCGAGGGCAAACTATAAACACTGAACAAAACTGCCGAACACACATGGATTAAACAAAAAAAAATTCTAAACTTTTTTAATCCAAGTTTTAAATAGTTGGAAATATTTGCAAAATTAGGTACAGTGGAAACTGAAAAGATCAGTACAAAACACAAAACAAAATGAAGGACATTTAAAAATGCATCAACCCAACAAGCTCCCAGGGCAGTGAGGCAATGGATAGTAATTTGTCCTAATGTGGAACTTCTTACAGACTTCTGGACTAGCAGGCATCAATTCTATCATGCTTAGTGTCCTCAGTACCAACTTTGATGCACCCAGGGTGAAATCCTAACAATCTTTGCAATCTTGGCAAGACTCCAATTGACTTCAGTGGGACCAGGATCGCACCCCTTGCAAACCTAGAACATGAATATTATTTGCAGCTGGCTCTTTGGGGCAAGCCTTTCATACAAGACTATAAAAAACTGGAAATTAAGAAGCACAAATGAGTCTGATTTTCAATAGGACTTGTATTCCTATATATCTATCACTTAGGCACCTTCAAAAATCCTCCCTGATGTATAGTAATATTAAATATCCATGGCCATTGTTATAAGAGGGATTTCTCCACCACTGTCTTTAGTTAAAATTTTGCCTCATCAGCATTGTGCAGCTTCCAGTGCAGCCAGACTGCCAACTTCCACCCTCCACATGGCTGCATCTCAGAAGGAAGTGAAAGGTTTTTGGAAATTATATGGGCTTTGATCCTGCAAATCACATCTGCATAGGCAGACCCTTGCAGTTCCATGGAGCTCCTTGCAGGCACAAGGGTCTAATCCACACAGATCTTAATACCGAAGAAGGGCTGTAGTTTGCCATGTGCTTTGGGGTGAAATTGCTAAAACAATGCAAGGTATGTTTTTATAGGCAAAGTATTCTGTTGAATAGAGCAGGAAGAACATGGACATGATGCCTATCCATCAATTATCCCACTCATGCAAACTGGGACAATTGCAGGGATTATAATTTGCAATATTTGTACTTCCTGGGTCTGATCCCAGACCCATTAAAATCAGGAGAAAGGTTCTGATCAGCCCCTCTCTGCATTTTCCTCTGCTTTTTACCATCACATCTTATAACTTAATAAAAATGTATTTTTAAAAGAGGGAGGAATTTCATAATTAGAATTATTCAGTGCATTTTATGAGGACTGTTGTAATTAGATACACCTGTTAAAAGTTAACCTACCAAAGGCAGCTTTGATGCAAAACTTAATAGCCTCTCAGACCATGATAATCAATTACTGGATTTTCAAAAAATGATCATACTGGAAGAGCACTGCCTTGTTTGCACAGCTTTGGCCAATCAGCAGTGGCTGCAACAGCTCATTCAACTGAAAGCTGCTTAACCTTAGAGGGATATTTTACAGTCTTACCTGTGCAAGATTGCTTCAGAGCCAGTTTATAGATAGAGACAGCTTCTGCACTCCCGAGGCAAATTAAAAATGAAATCCATGAAGAATTGACAGGCAACTTCCTAGAACTCTCAACAACTCTAATTATGTTACAATACCTTTCATGGCTTACACAAAATAATCTCTCCGAGATTTGTGGACTCCAGGCTTGGTAGAATTTCCCTGAAGAGCTTCACTTGATATGCTCTGGAAGTCTCCTTCATTGCACATTAATGCAGGAAACAGTTGTCAGGTTTTGTACTGCTTAATTCATTACTTTGTTTTACTTATACACCTCCCCGTCCCCAATAATATGGAAATGTTTCATTTTCAAATTTAAAGCCTGAATATTATTCTGTATTCAAGTCAGTAAGTGTGCATTAATGCTAGAGAAAGAAAATCTTAGTATACAAAAATATGGGGCCACTAATTAAGAGTGAACTCCTGCTGATATCAGAGTTCTGTGAAGAAATTGAAATAAATGAGAGAAAGGCTAGTGCAATATTTAGGACACTGGGCTGGGACTCAGGAGATGTCGCTTCAGTTCCTGAAACTGCTACTGGTTAACTGTGTGACCTTGGGCAAGTCATTTTCAAAAGTTACCTTTCCAAGTGATTCAAACATTGAGGAGCCTAGGCCCCATTGACATTCAATGATGCTTTGGCTCTTATGGGTTGGATTCCCAGAGGTACTTGCACCCCTACCTCCTATTGATTTCATATACCTTCGAGTCTCAGCCTGTGTGCTTGAGTTGCTTTTGAAAATGGGACTTTGGTGCCTAAATCTCTAAAAGGTCTGTCTACATTGCAATCAGGAGGCAAGATTGCAGCATGTGTAGGTACACCCGAGTTAGCTTTGATTGAACTAGCTCACTAAAAATAGCAGCGTAGATGCAGTTGCACGGGCAGTGGCATGATTTAGCTGCCCGAGTATAATCCTGCCCAAGACCTGGGGAACATACTTGGGAGGCTAACCCAGGGCTACACTGCTATTTTCAGTGAGCTCTCTCCAAAGCTAGCACAAGTATGCCTTTATATGCTCAATCATGCCTTCCAATTGGTGTGTAAGCATACCCCCAGGAACTTTTGAAAATGCTAACCTTAATCTCTCTGGTCCTCAGTTCACCATTTGTAAATTGGGAGAAAATAAATATTATTCCCACTCAGTCTTTATTTAGATTTCAGGTGAAGTGGGGAAGGGACTGTCTGACTGTCCATTTGTAATGTTTAGTACAATCTTGTTTGGGAGCTCTAGGAGACTCTTGGAAAATAATTCTGCTTCCAAATAGCATTTAGGGACCTTCTATTCCCTCCTCACCCCCCCATAAACAGAGACATATGCATGAAAAACAGCAACAGACAAATTCTACTCTCAGTCCTGATCTACAGTAAGAAGTTAGGTTGATCCAGCTATGTTTCCTAGAGGAGTGAAAAACGCACACCCCTGAGCACTGTAATTAAGCCAACCTAACCGCCCATGTATATAGCACTAGGTCAACAGAAGAATTTCCGATCGACCTAGCTACAGCCTCTTGGGGAGTGGATTACCTACCCGACAGGAGTACTCTTTCCATATTCATGGGTAGCATTTCCACTGATGCACTACAGCAGCCCAGTCCCACTAACGTAACTTCACGGAAGTGAGGAAACTGATGTACAGAGAGATCAAGTGATTTGTGAAAGGTCACATATGGAATTAGCAGCAGCTCTCATGAGGTCCAGTGCACTGCCTGATCCACAAGCCCATCCTCAATGAGAATTGGGTACCAGAGTTCATCTACATTGTCTGTTCATTCTTCTGCCTGACATTAGGGGAATTCTATCCACTGGTCCTTGGGCAGTCACTGCTGCTGTCAATGGGATTTTGAGGGCGTGCGAGGACTGCAGGATAGTGTGCAGGATCTTCGCTGTTAAGATATTACAAGCGTCACCATGGCAAACAGTTACGATATCATAAAGGCCTCTTTGTGACAATAAGAGCTGCAAGGGCAGAAGTTACACAGCAACAAGAATCCTGTTTTCATGGTATTGTCTCTAGGGAACCTGAGAGAAAAGTAGGGGGTTGGCAGTAGGGGGGAAGAGAGGAAATCACTATCTAAGCAGAACTGTGTTTAACAAGACTGTTTTTCAAAGAGGTCTATGGGGAGTCAGTCCATATTTAATACTTGCTGCATAATTTTTTTTATTGTGATTGTTGATAAATGAAAATGGCTGTGGAAAATAATCTAGTTAAAAGCTGCTGGGTTGCTCTACTTCTAATCTCAATGCCATTAAACTGATTATTCTTATTTCTTTTCTTAGTACTAAATAAATACCTAAAATTATAATGGGTGAAGTTAAACCTCAGGAACCTGGCATTTTCCATTCAGCCTGCCAAATACATTGCCCCTCCAGATTATCTAGGCCCTGGTGAGTAACCCGCCTCCTCTTTATTCCTGTGCTGGGCAGTCTGCTCTGCCAGTGCGCCTCAGTCCTGTTCTGTAGCCTGTGACTCATTCAGCTCAGGCACACGCAATATAAAATAGCTGTGCCATTATCACATTTAATGCTGTGCCAAAACTTCCCTGTGCCAAAAAAGCCAGCGTGTTTAATAACTAACCTTTCATGATGCAGCAGTGGTAAAACAAAAATAAAAATTCTTGCTATATTTCACAGGCTTCCTTATTTGCTTCCACAAGGATCACTAGCTCCCACTGATTACTTTTAAAAAAATCTTGATTTAATTATCTAATACGAAGGAAGGGATGAGGATTCGCTGCTGATTAAAAGGTTTACAGAAAATAGATATGATTAAGTGGAATAATCCTCTGGAAACCAAAAGGCTCCATCAGATAAATTTTACCATGTGGATTGCACCCAAGTAATCAGCAAAGCTTCCTACATAATTTTGCCAAGAACCCAGACTTATGGGGGAATTCAATGAGATTTGACCTGCACTCTTGTAATAGGATAGTCTGGAGTGAAAAACAAAATTCTCTGTAATGTTCTCTCCTTCTACTTTTTAATGAGGCAGAACAAACACTCAAGGATTTATGCAGCTGGATTTATGATGCAGAACTTTTCATGAGGTATTTTATTCATTAATCTTATTTACCAACCCAGTGAACAGCTGCCCTCTAGGTTGCCCTGTTCCCATTTTAATAGTAGACTCACAGTCAAGATAAAGAAAGTGTGCAATTTCTGTTTCCATATTTCCATCATTATTCTGAACTAGCAGACTGATGCCTTGGAGTATGTTCCATGGCAAACATGCAGCCCTATAGCCCCGAAAGCCTCTCTGTTCAGATACTTTTTCGTAAAACCAAAGGATGAAAGCCCAGAATTTCAAATAAAACTGGATGGCTCAGTTGCTGTACTGACCTTTACTCTGGTTCAATCCATCCCATGTACTGAGTAACCAAAAGTTATAACCATCAGATGACTGTTTGGTGCTGTGTGAGAAACTGGTGTTCCAGTTGCCAGAGAACAAATGCCCCCCCCCCCCCCCCCAATACAAAACTCACTAGCACATTATTAATTGGGTTACTGGAGCAGCTTGTGATGGGTTACCTCTGAGCCTGCTTAAACCGGAGGTCATCCCTGAACCAGAGCACAAAAGGAGTTCAGCCAATCACAATTACCTGTAGGTCTTGCCTCAACTCTAGTTGAATGGCATGGGGCTTATCTACAGGGGAAGATCCACCCAGGTGAACACAAGGCAGGTATAGAGGCTCCTCGAGGACCAGTGTCTCCAGTCTATTCAACAGTAATGCTTGGCTGTGAACACTCCCCTTGCCCATAGTTTCAACAAACTGCTTCTGCTCCAGCCTATACCCAGAAATCCTGACAGATCTAGAGGCCCCGATCAAGATCTGGGCCACTTGTGGTGGGCACTACACAACCACATGGGAAGAGATAGTCCCTGCCCTAAAGAATTTACAGTCTAAATAGGCAAGACAAGACATGGTGGGAGACAAATCATTATCTTTTTACACATGGGGAACTGAGCCTTAAGTGAATTGTCCAAGGACAGCTAGGAAATCTGGCAGGAAAAGGACACTTGGGCTCAAGAAATCAGAGTTCAATCCAGTGTCCTAAAAAGATTCACCTTCCATATCTGTAACTATTTGGCCCTACTTGGATACAGAGAGAGGACTTGGACTGAATGGGATTTAGAAGCCAAAAACCCATTGACAATGGGACTTAGGCTCTTAAGTGTCTAAATCACTTGAAAATATGCAGGCTCCTAAATTAGGCAAACATTTCAACACTGAGTACAGCTTTAAAAATGTGGGCCTCACAGGAACCGCCTTGCTGCATAAGATGCCAGTTCAAATCCATCAGTTATTAATCCTGGCAAAGGCCTTAAAGATCTTGTAAGAGCACCAATGGGTCCCTCGAGAAATGGGGGCAATGATATTTGAATATAATTCAGAGAGTCAGACAGACAACCAGCCTCTCTGTCACTGTGCAAACACTCTAAGCCGTGAGGGATGCTCAAGAACAGCAACAGTTCAGTAGCAGGCTGGAATCCCTGGATTCAGCATTCCATTCCCACTGCTGTAATTATGAACCAGGGTTGGAGGTGGTTAGACCCACACTGTGTCTGAAATTCAGAGTGGCTTAAGGTTACTGACTGAGTACTCAAAAGTTCAGTCTACATAAAAAAGCCCTGATAATTTCAGGAGCCTCTAGTACCTCTCACACTTGAGGGTCAGATTAAATTAAGGCTCCCGCTCTGGATTCAGGACCAGGGCCTTTAGAAAAAAAATAAATAAAGGAGACTCTCCTGCTACAGCAGAATCCCTGCTATCTTTTACTCTGACCCCAGTGGTTGCTGGAACAGAACTGGCAGTTTAGTAAGTTCTTTAGGACCAATTCATCTTCTGTCTCAGAATGGAAGATTCATACATTAAAATTTCACTCACTTTGCACTGGTATAGAACAGTGACTCTCAACCAAGGGAACATGTACCCCTGGGGGTATGCAGAGGTTTTCCAGGGGGCACACCAACTCATCTGATATTTGCTTAGTTTTACAACAGGCTACATAAAAAGCACTAGTGAAGTCAGTAGAAACTAAACTTTCACACAGACAATGACTTGTTTATACTGCTCTGTATATGACACACCGAAATGTAAATACAATATTTATATTCCAATTGATTTATTTTATAGTTGTATGGTAAAAATGAGAAAGCAAGTATTTTTTTTTCAGTAGCAGTGTGCTGAAACGTTTTTATTTTTAGGTCTGATTTTGTAAGCAACTAGTTTAAGTGAGGTGAAATGTGGGGGTAGCAAGACAAATCAGACTGCTGAAAGGGGTGCAGTTGGCTGGAAAGGTTGAGAACTACTGGTGTAGAGTATTATGCAAGGCAATGGTGAATCAGACACATGGAGCACTGACATGATCAGTAAAATTCATTTGAGACAATGCTTTTGTTTAAGCCAGAGATTCTCAAACTTTTTCATTGTGAAGACCACACCTTAACATAGAGGTTGTGTCAAGGGCCCTGGAATACAGTTGGCCACCACCTAAACACTCCATTGTGGTCAGGGGGGCTTCTGCAGTTCCCTGCCTCTAATAGACCCTCTCATACTGGCCCTGTAAGTCATCATAAAGTCTCAAGTGCTTACAGCACCCTTTTTGGGGCTGTTTAATACTAAACTCAGTCCTTAAATCACAAAATAATTCAACAAAATTCAAAAATCAAACTCTACCTGAAACTCTCAGTTCCCAGCCACCTCTGGCTTGATCTCAACCCTCTAGCCCTACTTCCAAGCTCATCATCAGCCACAACCCGGCAGTCCTTTATACTAAGCCACCTGATTCGCCTCACATGAGGCTCCTATCGTAATCAGGGCTGTTTTAGCAACAGGCTCTCCAGCATACAGGCAAGTCACCCTGTGTCTAGACTAGACGAGTAGATTGTGTTTGAAAACAAGCTAACATTTTTTAAACACAAGCTATTTTTGGAGCCTAGGACACCTCTCCTGCCATTTATGTCCATTGGGCTTCCTCCCTGCCTGTTCTTGAGAGGGAACATCCTCTCAGCAGCTGCAGAAAACATAGACCTGGAAAAAATAACTTAAGAAAGCATCTGTTTTACAGCTCTCGCTAGTGTAATTCGTGTTTTGTCCTGTCTGGAGAGGGAAAAAATAAGCAAAGTCTTTGTTTTTAAATTGTTACCCCCCCCCCCATTTGTTCCGTTCTTCCTTTTCCCCCTGAAAATGTTCTCCCTCTTGCTACCTTTTCTTCTCTTCCCCATCACCTGCTTCTTTGTTACTTTCCCTGCCAGTTCTGCCATTTACATCCCGGATTATCTGAACCCCACACAGTCTACACCCCTGTGAACAGGCTTCTCCTTCCTCACAGACTTTAAGGTCAGAAGGGACCACCATGATCATCTAGTCTAACCTCCTGCATATTGCAGGCCACAGAACCTCACTCTGAAATATTTCAGAGTAACAGCCGTGTTAGTCTGTATTCGCACAAAGAAAAGGAGTACTTGTGGCACCTTAGAGACTAAAATTGGTTAGTCTCTAAGGTGCCACAAGTACTCCTTTTCTTTTCACTTGAAATAGATCCCTAGCCTCTGGCTGAGTTACTGAAGTCCTCATATCATGGTTTAAAGACTTCAAGTTAAAGATAGTCCACCATTTACACTCGTTTAAACCTGAAAGTGATCTGTACTCCTATGCTGCAGAGAAAGGTGAAAATGCCCCAGGGTCTCTGCCAATCTGACCTAGAGGAAAAATTCCTTCCCAATGCCAAATATGGCGATTAGTTAGACCCTTAGCATGTGGGCAAGACGCACCAGGCAGATACCTGGGAAAGAATTCTCTGTAGTAACTCAGAGTTGTCCCCATCTAGTGTCCTGTCTCTGGCCATTGGAGATTTTTTGCTAGTGGTAGTTGCCAGTGGGCCACGTACCATTCTAGGCAGTCCCATCATACCACCCCCTCCACAAGCTTATCAAGCTCAGTCTTGAAGCCAGTTAGGTTTTTTGCTGTCACTGCTTCCCTGGGAAGGCTGTTTCACAACTTCACTTCTTTGATGGTTAGAAGCCATTGCGTAGTTTACAGCCTAAAACTTGTTGATGGCCAGTTTATAGCTATTTGTTCTTGTGTCCAAACTGGCACTTAAGTTAACTCCTCTCCCTCCCTGGTACTGATGTATGCTTTTCCTGTCTGCTTATAAAAAGCAAATAAAATGGGTCTAGTAACATTTACCTCACGGGGCATTGAGAGGGTTAATTAGAATGCAGTGGTGAAAGGAGCTATGGGAACACAAAGCATTGTTACAGAAAAGGAAGATTTTAAAAAGATTTCTGGGATAATTCTACAGTTGCAAGAGAACACAGGACATTGAGCCTATCATTCTGGTATATGAGCACTAGAAGAAGAGTACACCCTTGTTTCTGAGGCAATGTTGCATTATCTATCTACACAGAGACAGTATTGCAGGTCTCAATTTCATAGCTGTTCCAGTACTTGTTGAGGAAAAACAAGCAAAGTGCTTCTCAGCAGGAAGGTGCAAGCTTTTTGAGAAAAATCAACTGTTATATCCCAAACGCTGGATGTTGATGCCCAATATTTTTCTTTAAAGCATTTCCCCCAGCACAGTTGCTACACTACCTGCAAAGGCTTCAAATGCTGATGGCCCAGGAATAAAGCATCCGAGAGACATGTGTCCGTTAGAAAAGCCTTTTTCTGTGACAAAACCTACTAAGAGACATTATCTTCTTTAGGATCATTCCCTAATAAAATTGTAAATCAAAAATAAATACAGCAACAACATTTTCCCCACATTTGTCTTGGAAAAGAGTGAAGTGGAACTGCTTTTCTGAACTACTTAAGTCAGTATTACAGAGATGGTTGTGAATGGTCTGAAAGTGCTTTTACCTACTTAACGGTAATCACTTGTTTTCCTGGCACTTATAAAGCTTGGACTGGGCTGTAGCTGAGATTCTGATACAAACCAAAAATGACATCTTATCAACTAGCAAAGGTATTCTCTTCTCATGCAGACTAGGGCTGTATGGGAGTAAGGATGGTCTCTCCGTCTCGAGTACCACACAATCTTGGAGTCAAATGACTATGGCACAAGAATGGGTGTCATGATAACGGGATTCTATTCCTCTCTCTAGCACAGACTTCTTTAGCAAGACTTTTAGGGCCCAATGCAAGATGCATTAAAGTCATTGGAAGTCTTTCCACTGAGTGTGATGGGTACCAAGAGGCGTGACTAACCTCTATGCCTCATTCTCCTCACCTATTGTCAATACTTTATCCTCTCAACATTCCTTTTTGCTGACAGACTATGGAGCCGCACACCGTACCTACAATTAAGTTTGCATTCAGATAACATGATAGTCCTGCTTTAATGACCTATCTTGCAGTTTTATAGAATAGTCTTAATGTTTGTAAACATCCTTAGAGATCCTTAGATGGAAGAAGCTATAGATGAATGAAGTATAACCATTTATCATAGAATCCAAGGATCGGGGAAGAATTCTCTTGGCCAATTGTGCAATGCTACACGTTTTTATCCTAATGCATTACTGTATTAGGATATTTTGTATTCCATTGTAGGAGTCAGGGACACCCTACTGGATAGTCTAATTGTCTGGTACAGTGCGTGAAATCCTATGCAACTAGAGAAACTTCCGATTTCCTTGGCTAAGCAAAGAAAACAATATAAAAAGGCATAAAATAAAAGGCCTAAAGTAATCACATGTACTGGCCTCTGTGGAGCAGTTAACACTTTGCACTTCAGATAGAACGCAGCCTGGGGAGTTAACCTGTATGCTGTCATAGAATCATAGACTATCAGGGTTGGAAGGGACCTCAGGAGGTCATCTAGTCCAACCCCCTGCTCAAAAGCAGGACCAATCCCCAATTAAATCATCCCAGCCAGGGCTTTGCCTGGGCTGTCATGGGCTAGATGCTTTGAAGTTACACTAAAATTTCAGGTTTCAGAGTAACAGCCGTGTTAGTCTGTATTCGCAGAAAGAAAAGGAGTACTTGTGGCACCTTAGAGACTAACGAATTTATTTGAGCATGAGCTTTCGTGAGCTACAGCTCACTTCATCAGATGCATACCGTGGAAACTGCAGCAGACTCTATATATACACAGAGAATATGAAACAATACCTCCTCCCACCCCACTGTCCTGCTGGTAATAGCTTATCTAAAAGCCATGCTGGAAATGGCTTTTAGATAAGCTATTACCAGCAGGACAGTGGGGTGGGAGGAGGTATTGTTTCATATTCTCTGTGTATATATAGAGTCTGCTGCAGTTTCCACGGTATGCATCTGATGAAGTGAGCTGTAGCTCACGAAAGCTCATGCTCAAATAAATTCGTTAGTCTCTAAGGTGCCACAAGTACTCCTTTTCTTTCTACTAAAATTTCAACATCCAAGAAAATTTAAACACAAAAACAGAGGAATTTATCTCCATGCTTTCATTTCCTCTTGCTGTTCCCTGAATCTCTTCTCACTTTATGGAAAGAATTTGACCCTGGGTCATTTCTCATGTTTGATTGCTGCCTCCTCCTTCCCTCCCCCCTTTAGTTTCTTGAAGCTTTTAAAAGGGAAAAATAAAAAGAATATTTTGGTCACCATAGTTGCTCTGCCTGGCAGTGCCATTTTGTGTTCTGGCCTGGCCTATCACAACAAAGCATCATGGGTCTGATCCAAAGTTCATTTAAGCCAATGGAAAGACTCCAAATGATTTCAATAGGCTTTAGATCAGGCCACAACGCCTATAACAAAATGACACCATGGAAGAATATCCCAGTGTTTTGTTAAGAAGATAGAGATGTGGTCAGCACTACATGGGTCTGACCTGGGTTTTTAAATGGAAGATCCCACAGCTCTAGGGTTTTCAAGTGTGGATTTTCTTAACAGGACAGCCATCTCTTACATTTTAGACTTCCAGTTTTTGACTTAGATACATAAGTGCCCTTTCTATATGCTTAAGGGATAATCTGAGTAGCCAAATCCTGAATTTCATGATTTTATTTATATTGCAGAAGTTCCTAGACAGAACATGGAAAAATGGTTACACACACTGTAAGGTTTCAGAGTAACAGCCGTGTTAGTCTGTATTCGCAAAAAGAAAAGGAGTACTTGTGGCACCTTAGAGACTAACAAATTTATTTGAGCATGAGCTTTCGTGAGCTACAGCTCACTTCATCAGATGCATACCGTGGAAACTGCAGCAGACTTTATATACACACAGAGAATATGAAACAATACCTCCTCCCACCCCACTGTCCTGCTGGTAATAGCTTATCTAAAGTGATCATCAGGTTGGGCCATTTCCAGCACAAATCCAGGTTCTCTCACATCCCGCCCACCCCCATACACACACAAACTCACTCTCCTGCTGGTAATAGCTCATCCAAACTGACCACTCTCCAAGTTTAAATCCAAGTTAAACCAGAACATCGGGGGGGGGGGGGTAGGAAAAAACAAGAGGAAATAGGCTACCTTGCATAATGACTTAGCCACTCCCAGTCTCTATTTAAGCCTAAATTAATAGTATCCAATTTGCAAATGAATTCCAATTCAGCAGTTTCTCGCTGGAGTCTGGATTTGAAGTTTTTTTGTTTTAAGATAGCGACCTTCATGTCTGTGATTGCGTGACCAGAGAGATTGAAGTGTTCTCCGACTGGTTTATGAATGTTATAATTCTTGACATCTGATTTGTGTCCATTTATTCTTTTACGTAGAGACTGTCCAGTTTGACCAATGTAAATGGCAGGGGGGCATTGCTGGCACATGATGGCATATATCACATTGGTGGATGTGCAGGTGAACGAGCCTCTGATAGTGTGGCTGAGGTTATTAGGCCCTGTGATGGTGTCCCCTGAATAGATATGTGGGCACAATTGGCAACGGGCTTTGTTGCAAGGATAGGTTCCTGGGTTAGTGGTTCTGTTGTGTGGTATGTGGTTGCTGGTGAGTATTTGCTTCAGGTTGCGGGGCTGTCTGTAGGCAAGGACTGGCCTGTCTCCCAAGATTTGTGAGAGTGTTGGGTCATCCTTTAGGATAGGTTGTAGATCCTTAATAATGCGTTGGAGGGGTTTTAGTTGGGGGCTGAAGGTGACGGCTAGTGGCGTTCTGTTATTTTCTTTGTTAGGCCTGTCCTGTAGTAGGTAACTTCTGGGAACTCTTCTGGCTCTATCAATCTGTTTCTTTACTTCTTCAGGTGGGTATTGTAGTTGTAAGAAAGCTTGACAGAGATCTTGTAGGTGTTTGTCTCTGTCTGAGGGGTTGGAGCAAATGCGGTTGTATCGCAGAGCTTGGCTGTAGACGATGGATCGTGTGGTGTGGTCAGGGTGAAAGCTGGAGGCATGCAGGTAGGAATAGCGGTCAGTAGGTTTCCGGTATAGGGTGGTGTTTATGTGACCATTGTTTATTAGCACTGTAGTGTCCAGGAAGTGGATCTCTTGTGTGGACTGGACCAGGCTGAGGTTGGTGGTGGGATGGAAATTGTTGAAATCATGGTGGAATTCCTCAAGGGCTTCTTTTCCATGGGTCCAGATGATGAAGATGTCATCAATATAGCGCAAGTAAAGTAGGGGCTTTAGGGGATGAGAGCTGAGGAAGCGTTGTTCTAAATCAGCCATAAAAATGTTGGCATACTGTGGGGCCATGGGGGTACCCATAGCAGTGCCGCTGATCTGAAGGTATACATTGTCCCCAAATGTGAAATAGTTATGGGTAAGGACAAAATCACAAAGTTCAGCCACCAGGTTAGCCGTGACATTATCGGGGATAGTGTTCCTGATGGCTTGTAGTCCATCTTTGTGTGGAATGTTGGTGTAGAGGAGACACACTGTAAGGAGAGTGATCGCTTAAGATGAGCTATTATCAGCAGGAGAGCGGGTGGGGCGGGGGGGAACCTTTTGTAGTGATAATCAAGGTGGGCCATTGCCAGCAGTTAACAGGAATGTCTGAGGAGCAGTGGGGGGGAGGGGGAATAAACACAGGGAAATAGTTTTACTGTGTGTAATGACCCATCCCCTCCCAGTCTCTATTCAAGCCTAAGTTAATTGTATCCAGTTTGCAAATTAATTCCAATTCAGCAGTCTCTTGTTGGAGTCTGTGTTTGAAGTCTTTTTGTTGTAATATTGCGACCTTTAGGTCTGTAATTGAGTGACCAGAGAGATTGAAGTGTTCTCCGAGTGGTTTATGAATGTTATAATTCTTGACATCTGATTTGTGTCCATTTATTCTTTTACGTAGAGACTGTCCAGTTTGGCCAATGTACATGGCAGAGGGGCATTGCTGGCACATATCACATTGGTAGATGGAAAGCAGTTCTTCGGTCCTCCAGGTTGGATGTTGAGCTGTTGACCAAAAACTTATCCTCAAAAACAAGGCCAGATTACCAAAAAACCCCACAAAGTAGCCATTCCAGCAAACAGCGTGACAAAATAAGTCTCTCTTAGGTGAAACGTGGAGTCTTGCTGAAAGCCAAGACCCTGGCAGTTTATGAAAGGCAAAACAAAACTATTAAAGTATGTTTCTGGAACATCAAAAGCAAAGCTGCATAGGTGAAAGAAATGGACTAATATTCCAAGGATTTGGGGATAAGTGAATGTCAATAGCCAGGATCTGACAAAGATTTTAAAATGAAAATAAAGAAGTCATAACATATGGGGAGGCAAGATAGTTACACAGAGGGAGCAGTGTTAATTAGGACATCCAAAGCAGACAAAAATCACTGCCTTTCAAGGATAACCCAGGAAAGACTAATAGAAAAGGAACAGTGACGGGTAAACCACTTTGAAGAGGTGTTAAACAGACGAACACCACTAGAAACTGTTGACTTTGGCAAAGAAATTAGTCTCCCAGAATTAGACATCATAACATCTCATGAACAAAGAAGTGAAGGGGAATAGAAAAAAAAAGCTGAAGTTGGGAAAGCTGCAGATGAAGACGAAGTCAGAGGAAAGTGTTGAACAATTGGTTAAAAAAAAAAACAACCACCACACACACCCCTCTTCAAAGTATGGGACCAAGAATTCAACATAGACACTTGTGTCAAACAACGGTCTCTCTCTCTCTCTCTCTCTCACCCACCACCAGGCTGTAGAGTCAGTCTCACTCTCACGGTCTCTGGCCAAATGACTGTTCAAGTAGTTTAATACAAAACTAGAATAGCTTCAAGAGAAAAGGCAGAGAGGGCAATTCCAAAACACCCTATAGCCTGGTGGATAGGACACTCAACTGGGAGGGAAAGTCCTGGGATTTCGAGTCCCTGCCACAGAACAGGGATTCAAACTTGAGCCTGCTACATCGCAGCTGAGTGCTCTAAGCACGTGGCTATTAGATATAAAGGGGTCATGGGAGGCAGGGTTGCTTCTGCCTCTTTCTTTCTTGTATGAATATAACTCTTTGTTTTTGTTTTTTGAAGCATTTTTAATCAAAAGAAAAACAAAACAAACAGTGTTGAATTTTGAACAGAAACCTTTTTAAAAATTACACACACTTTGATTTGCTGAACATTCCAAGACAATTAGTCTTGGTTCAAGCCAAACTGATGTTTTCTTCCAGAACTTACAGCAAATACAAAAAACCCCACAAACACACACCAATTCATACAACTGTACATGCAAATAAAGACCAAAAGACTGTCCAGCATAAAAAAATGTGGAGTTATTGAACAGTTATGGGGGGGGAATCTAATGAAAGCCCCCCAACTCAAGTATTATTTCAGAAGGCAGAGGAATACAAGAAGAGGGTCAATTTACCATCAGACTTGGCAGTAACATGCCTGTCAATGGGGATGTCCAGAAGGAAATAATGTCATAAATTGGAAAGTTGGCAGCTACATTTACCAGTTTAAGCAAGATTTGGTCTTTGAAAGTGTACAACAAAGTCCAAACTAGAAATCTTCACCTTAAAATGTTATTTCCACTTTAACACATGGATGTGAAAGCTGGAAACCTACCAAAAGGCACAGATGGCGGTCTAAATTCCTTTGAAGAGAAGTAGGTAGTAAAAGGAATTAATCTATAACAGATGTTGAGATTAGTCAGAGTTCAACAATTTTTTTCTCTGAAGTTATTGATAAAAAAAGATGGAAATATTTGGAACATGTTGAGAGTGAAGCCAGAGCATCTGCCACAGTAGGTGTGCCATTAGGAACATGTGAAAGGGGCCAACCAAAATAATCTGTCCATCAAAAACTACTCAGAGAAGGGGAATTTAGGGGACCCAACAAAGAGGGTATGCAAAAAGTAGCTCAGTAAAAGAGATGGCAAAGCCTCGCTTGTGCCCGAGTGACATCTGAAGGCATACTCAGATTGTGCGTCTCATGGTGCAGTCCTATGGGGGGTGAGATTTCCAGTAGCATTCAGTGCTAACCTGACTCTACTCCTGCTGAAGTAAATGGTAAAAATAATATACATCACATTGACTTCAACAGAATCACAGGAGGCGAGTTAAGCCAAAACTGAGCCCTTTGAGAACCCCCAAGCTTACAATCCTTCTCAGGCCGGTGTCTTCCTGTGGACTGCAAGATTTATCTCATTATGATCAATCCCAGTTGATAAAAGTCTTCCCTAATTCTATCCATGCTTCATCATAATTCTCATTGGATTCTACAATATGCATTGTCCTTTCGGAGTATCCAAAGGAATAGACAATGTATTCTGGTCTCAAAAATTCAACAAGTTTCAATGCACCCAGAGCCCTCGCACAGCAGCATCTGCCTTTCCTAAAGGGTGCGACATTCAGTCCCACCAACCACAAGAACATTGGGTTTCAGTTCCGATTCCCCCAGACTCTCTCAAACCATACCCAACTGCACTCTAACCACCAGAAAAAGGAAAATCCATTACAATACTATTGTGCACATTGTGTGAATTCACCCCCATGACAAGGGCCCAAGCACCACTGAAGTTTCACTACAGTGCTATTTTGAGGACTTAATTGGGATTTCAGGGGCCATGTGCTGACTTTTTATCTATGCCTTGAACAAGTGAAGTGAAGTGGGTGGGAACTTGATCCTACAATAAAACTGTTCCTATGCAATTGCCAAATTATTGCTGTTTAGTGGCCAGAGTGAGGCCAAAGAGGGAAGTGTACAAGTGCATGCTTTGTTATCATGCCAAGCATCATGCTTTTGCCCCTGGGTTCTGACCCTCTTTTGTCCCCACTGTGCACCCAAGCAAAAGGAGGGGGGACACAGAAAGGTGGAGACTTGCTACTGCCCAGTGCTGAGAACTCATTGGGACTTGATCCAAAGGGTGTTGAAGTTAAAAGGAGGTTCCCCCCCATTGACTTCAGTGGGCTTTATCTCATGCCTTTAGCATTAAACTTGGACCCATACTTCACCTCCTCACATGCATTGGAAGGCAGCAATGCTGCTCATTGAGCTAAACATTGCAGGATTAAGGCCCAAATGTGTATGTTACTATCATACATAGAGTACCAGCCTCATTCGCAAAGGTGGCATGGCACTTAAGTTTTTATGTTGCAAATTAACTAGACATGCTTCACTGCCATAACTCAGAAAATTGAAGTGAAAAATTCACACTTGAATGTGCAAATCATTTTTTTATATTTTGCCCCAGACACAGGGCTACGACATTGACAAGCACAGTGTTGCCTGACAAGTATCTTTGAGAACAGGGGAAGACAAAAATACAGGGGTGAGAAGAGGTGGAGAGGGTTAAAAAGCACATGCAACTCCTCTGTGGTTTATTTTACAAGCTCTTTACTAAAAGACATCTAACATCTCTAGCATGCTCTGCTGATTGGCATTATCTGCAGCGTGTGAGCAGCAGAGCTGGGCAAAGATGGTGCTCTAATTCCATTTCTCCTCCCCCTGCCCACCTTTTTTATTTTCCTTTAGATGGCAACCAACTGTCTTCCCTTTCAAAGAAGATTAAAAGTCAGAAATGTAAGGGAACAGAGAGCTTAGCAGGCTAGCCATTCATTCCCTATGAATCATCTTGCAATTTCTTAGTCTTACAATTGCAATTATTTTAGTATCTGTTTTGAAAGAAGAAAGTGAATCAGTTCATTCCTTCATAGCTCCCTGTAATTTCAGCTCACTCTTATGCATGAAGCTGACTTGGGTGAAAAGGTTAGAGAAAGATGGATCTCAAGTTTAAGAATTACCACCCTGCCCCCCCGGCCTTCAGGAAAGGCCAATAAAATGTGCAGAAATCTTATTTGGGTTTCACACAACTGCAAGCACTTTTTACATTCACGGATAAGACACTGCATTATGTTGAACTATCACCCTAACTTGGTATTCCCTAGAATCCTTTGCCTCTGGCAGTCTGAGTCCCTTCTGACTGGATCACAGACTGCTATAAAAAAAAAAATGAGGAAAATAGCTGCTATCAAGAATGGAGATCCTCCTTCCTGCAGGCACCCAGTCAATCTCCACAATGCCCCAAAAATATGGCCAGAATGGCTCATCTCTCTCTCAGCTCCCTGCATATATCAGCTGTGCCTTTGAACTCTATGTAGAATTTTCTTCACGCTGAAAGGGATCCCTCATAAGTCAGATGAGAAATCAGCAGCATTGGATGCCACGTCCCAAGTTAAATGGCTTGAGCTGCTCGCAATACAGCCCAAGGCAGCTCTTAAATCAAGACATGTTTGTATCTAGGCTATAATCCGTGTCCTTCTACCCTATCTCCTGTATCTGTACATTAGACACCACAGTTAGCTGCATTATCTGGTGGTCTTTAATGCAGCCACCATCGCATGCGAATGTGGCTATAGTAAGACCCTAACATAAGGCTGCAGCCAATGTTGCCAACTCATGATTTCATTGAGACTCACGGTAGGTGGTGTTTTCCTGATGGCCTCAACGCCTGGAAGGAATGAGAGGGGTTTTGTTTTTTAATGAACCTTTAGTTGTCATGGCTGCAGAAGAAAGCTTGAAAACATGATCTGAGAGGAACCTCATCTCTCAGGAACTAGAAGGCAAACAACCCCAAATTTATCATTTTAAAAATTTCATTTTGGGGGGCACCTCTCGATGTTTCAATGCATGGGGCTGGCAACACTGCATCTGTTCTCTTATTTTTACCCTGGTAAAATCAGATGCTACACAGTTCAAGTCAGTGGACTTACAGTGGTCTGAAACAGATGCAAGTGGCCACAGAACAGCCTCAGTCTCTAACAGGTTCCCATCCCATATTCCCTGCAAAATGCTATTTTCTCCCGGCTCTTTGTTTTATAAGACAAGCTTGCATGTGAAGGGCATGTTGTGTTTGGAGTTATAATTGGGAGGAGAGCAAGTCATATGGTTCATGGCCTGCCTGGAAAGATCACTCATTCTGAGTGTTAGGGCAGTTAATTAAATCCTCACTTAATTTATATCTTCCCATAGACAACTACAACTTTGATTCATCATTTACCTTTTTAAAAAAAAAAAAAAAAAGAGGTAGTTCTTTGCAAACAGATTATAGTGAGCATGAATAGCTGGTAATTGGGGTTAAAGAGTGTGTGGGTAATTCGTTACCTGCATTGTATGCAGAGATTGTTATGTGTGGGGGCATTATGGAAAACTCCCTCCCTCCCTCCATTCCATCCCTTTCATGTTGCCACACCTTTATTTTGGGTCCATAGAAGAAAGCTTCCCCATCTTTCCTCTTGCTATTTGGAAACCCACCTATCATTGTGACCCTTTAGTCCCAGTTAAATTGAAGGCTTATGATACTTTCACAGCCCAGTCCATAAAAGCAAAGGGTGTTGGGAGATTTAGGTTTACTCCAGATAGCCTCCCACAAAACAAACAGTATCAATAGATCAATTTACCCTTATTAAGAGCCACATAGGCTTGATCCAGATATTTGTGGTGTCCTTTAGCTTGGATATCTTAAGAACGTCCTGTTCAGCCTCAGCACTTTGGGAACCAGCGCATTAACGACAAGTGTGTAATTGTGCCCAGCCGGGCCCCTCCCTGCCTGTACTAACCCCTTCCCTCCCCTCAGAATTCATTAGGTTTGTACACCCCATCATAGTATGTTTAAACATTCTAAGCATGTCTGTAACTATACTCATGAACATGTTAAAATATATATATCATCCCAAGCAGTAAGGGACTCTGCTTGCCAGTTGGACAAATCCTTTCTATGTGTTATTTTGATATAAGACACTCCCATATTTGCTGTTATTAGATGCAAAATATTGGGGGAGAAACTGATAGTGGACTGAACTGAAATCTCATTACAGCTGGGGTCTGTGTTTTCAGAATATTGTCTTTTTCCTGAAACGGTCATGTTTTCCTTCTTATTTCATTTACAGAAGACATGCTGACAACAAAGCGAACTACCCACATTATACACACACACACCCCCATTGATTGTGCATACACAAATTCCAATACTAATCCCACTACACACACAAATAAAAACCTTACCACACACCAACAAGCAAAACAGTTCTCATTGCACGCACAAAGCCCCTAATACGTGAGCATATGTGCGCAAACACCCAGCCACCTATAAGGAAGATTAAGAAAGTATCTATGCAGTGAGTTTGTTAGAGTTAGTTACCAAACACCAGACCAGATTCTGATGTCATCTACACCGGTGCAAAGCTGCAGTAGCCATATTGGATAAATCTCTTCCCAGCTTTCACTGCCATTGAGCCAGATTCTGATCTCTGTTATACCAAAGCCAAAGGGGCTACTACAGTTTTGCACTGGAGTAACAGAGATCAGAATCTGGCTCAACGATATGAAAGCCTGGGAAGAGATTAATCCAATGTTTTGACTAATTCAGAAGGTTTTCAAAGTGTATATTGCATAGTGTATTACCTACAGATTCACTCACACACAGGTATATCCAAACTGAAAATCCATTTTACTATTTCCTTCTTTCAAGTGTTTTTAAAAATGTTGGGACAAATCTCTACTTGCTGTAAATGGGTGTAGAGAATTTGGCCCTTGATCTTCCCCACCCCACACACCATCCCAAAGCAAGTCCATGTTCACTTGCCAGGTATTCAGCATGTCCTTTGGGGGAAGTTTTTAAGTGATGCTTCTTCCTCAACCTTCATCTCCATTGAAACAAAGGAGATCACGCGCACATCCCCTTCATTTCCACATAGTCTTTTAATAGTCCATTTAATGCAGACTAGCAAGGTGGATCTATATTAATACTTCAAACTACAGCCTATGGGTTCAAATCCCTGCAACAAAAGCAGCTTTTAGACCTTCCAGTCTATCCCTACTCAGTTGGGTAGAGTACTGCGCTGCTTTCTCATTAAGGCCATCAATGATATCCCCTGCTCCCCATCCCTTCTTCTGCATGCCCCATTACTACTTGTACATAGTTGCAATCTCGCTAACCTGATTTGGGGGGTGGGGGGAGGAGAAAGAATGTTCAGGTAGGTGCTTCATTAGGAACTGCTGCCTTCCCTCCTTTCAAGCTAGCTCCTACATTTTAATTTACTGGCAAGCACTAATGAACTCAATACAGGACCTAATGCTTTTCCTTGGGGTGTAGAGATAAATTTAGGCAAGTGCAGACTGAGGTTAGTAGGGAGGAGAGGGTTGTATTAGAATGGCACAAGTTTAAAGCTTGAATTCATGCCCCTTTCTAGTTTTGCAGACTTCCCTAGGTTTCCTCCCACCCCCATGGTCGGTAATGCAGAAAAGCTGAGCCAAGGTGTAGCTAGGTTTCAGAGTAACAGCCGTGTTAGTCTGTATTCGCAAAAAGAAAAGGAGTCCTTGTGGCACCTTAGAGACTAACCAATTTATTTGAGCATGAGCTTTCGTGAGCTACAGCTCACTTCATCAGATGCATACCGTGGAAACTGCAGCAGACTTTTCCACGGTATGCATCTGATGAAGTGAGCTGTAGCTCACGAAAGCTCATGCTCAAATAAATTGGTTAGTCTCTAAGGTGCCACAAGGACTCCTTTTCTTTTTAAGGTGTAGCTAGTGATTTAAACTGGGCATAATCAGTAATAAATCCATTGCCCCAAGAGTGGAGCCTTCACCTGCCCTTACTATACATGCTATAGGGTGAAATTCACTTCTGGAGTAGACAGCTGGGACACCACTGGAGCCCTTTCCCTGCCCACATGAGGGTTTGGAGCAGCCATTGAGATACTAGGAGGCGATTTCCATCCTCTTCAACTCTAAAACAAATCCCACCCAACACAAAGCACAAGTAACTGGGACTTGTATGGGGTGGGAGGGGAAGAAAGAGAGGGGTTGTATTTTATTCTAAGGATCTCAAGCATGTTGCAAACATTCTGTTAAACTAAGACTCAAAACAGTGAGAAAATTATAAAACATCAGATATGGAGGGAAAGGAACCTCTTCACTGGGCCACCATGCCCATTAACCTGCTAAAGCTGTATATTTGACCTACTGTGCAGGTTTAAATAGAGACTCATTTTCATTTTATTGCCCCCAACACACACACAGTCAATGAATGGCTACGCAGGTGGTGTCGGAGAGAAGGCTTTGGATTCTTTGACTATGGGATGGTGTTCCATGAAGGAGGAGTGCTGGGCAGAGACAGGCTCCATCTTATGGAGAGAGGGAAGAGCATCTTTGCGAGCAGGCTGGCTAACCTAGTGAGGAGGGCTTTAAACTACGTTCACTGGGGGAAGGAGACCAAAGCCCTGAGGTAAGTGGGAAAGCGGGATACCGGGAGGAAGCACAGGCAGGAACGTCTGTGAGGGGAGGGCTCCTGCCTCATACTGAGAATGAGGGGCGATCAGCAGGTTATCTCAAGTGTTTGTATATGAATGCACAAAGCCTTGGAAACAAGCAGGGAACTGGAGGTCCTGGTGATGTCAAGGAATTATGATGTGATTGGAATAACCGAGACTTGGTGGGATAACTCACATGACTGGAGTACTGTCATGGATGGTTATAAACTGTTCAGGAAGGACAGACAGGGCAGAAAAGGTGGGGGAGTAGCACTGTATGTAAGGGAGCAGTATGACTGCTCAGAGCTCTGGTACGAAACTGCAGAAAAACCTGAGTGTCTCTGGATTAAGTTTAGAAGTGTGAGCAACAGGAGTGATGTAGTGGTGGGAGTCTGCTATAGACCACCAGACCAGGGGGATGAGGCTTTCTTCCAGCAACTCACAGAAGCTACTAGATTGCACGCCCTGGTTCTCATGGGTGACTTTAATTTTCCTGATATCTGCTGGGAGAGCAATACAGCGGTGCATAGACAATCCAGGAAGTTTTTGGAAAGAGTAGGGGACAATTTCCTGGTGCAAGTGCTAGAGGAGCCAACTAGGGGGGGACCTTTTCTTGACCTGCTGCTCACAAACCGGGAAGAATTAGTGGGGGAAGCAAAAGTGGACGGGAATCTGGGAGGCAGTGACCATGAGTTGGTTGAGTTCAGGATCCTGACACAGGGAAGAAAGGTAAGCAGCAGGATACGGACCCTGGACTTCAGGAAAGCAGACTTCGACTCCCTCAGGGAACGGATGGGTAGGATCCCCTGGGGGACTAACATGAAGGGGAAAGGAGTCCAGGAGAGCTGGCTGTATTTCAAGGAATCCCTGTTGAGGTTACAGGGACAAACCATCCCGATGAGTCGAAAGAATAATAAATATGGCAGGCGACCAGCTTGGCTTAACGGTGAAATCCTAGCAGATCTTAAACATAAAGAAGAAGCTTACAAGAAGTGGAAGGTTGGACATATGACCAGGGAAGAGTATAAAAATATTGCTCGGGCATGTAGGGATGAAATCAGGAGGGCCAAATCACACCTGGAGCTGCAGCTAGCAAGAGATGTTAAAAGTAACAAGAAGGGTTTCTTCAGGTATGTTGGCAACAAGAAGAAAGCCAAGGAAAGTGTGGGCCCCTTACTGAATGAGGGAGGCAACCTAGTGACAGAGGATGTGGAAAAAGCTAATGTACTCAATGCTTTTTTTGCCTCTGTCTTCACTAACAAGGTCAGCTCCCAGACTGCTGCCCTGGGCATCACAACATGGGGAGTAGATGGCCAGCCCTCTGTGGAGAAAGAGGTGGTTAGGGACTATTTAGAAAAGCTGGACGTGCACAAGTCCATGGGGCCAGACGAGTTGCATCCGAGAGTGCTAAAGGAATTGGCGGCTGTGATTGCAGAGCCATTGGCCATTATCTTTGAAAACTCATGGCGAACGGGGGAAGTCCCAGATGACTGGAAAAAGGCTAATGTAGTGCCAATCTTTAAAAAAGGGAAGGAGGAGGATCCTGGGAACTACAGGCCAGTCAGCCTCACCTCAGTCCCCGGAAAAATCATGGAGCAGGTCCTTAAGGAATCAATCCTGAAGCACTTACGTGAGAGGAAAGTGATCAGGAACAGTCAGCATGGATTCACCAAGGGAAGGTCATGCCTGACTAATCTAATTGCCTTCTATGAAGAGATTACTGGTTCTGTGGATGAAGGGAAAGCAGTGGATGTATTGTTTCTTGACTTTAGCAAAGCTTTTGACATGGTCTCCCACAGTATTCTTGTCAGCAAGTTGAAGTATGGGCTGGATGAATGCACTATAAGGTGGGTAGAAAGTTGGCTAGATTGTCAGGCTCAACGGGTAGTGATCAATGGCTCCATGTCTAGTAGGCAGCCGGTGTCAAGTGGAGTGCCCCAGGGGTCCGTTTTGTTCAATATCTTCATAAATGATCTGGAGGATGGTGTGGATTGCACTCTCAGCAAATTTGCAGGTGATACTAAACTGGGAGGAGTGGTAGATACGCTGGAGCGCAGGGATAGGATACAGAGGGACCTAGACAAATTGGAGGATTGGGCCAAAAGAAATCTGATGAGGTTCAATAAGGATAAGTGCAGGGTCCTGCACTTAGGACGGAAGAACCCAATGCACAGCTACAGACTAGGGACCGAATGGCTAGGCAGCAGTTCTGCGGAAAAGGACCTAGGGATGACAGTGGACGAGAAGCTGGATATGAGTCAACAGTTTGCCCTTGTTGCCAAGAAGGCCAATGGCATTCTGGGATGTATAAGTAGGGGCATAGCGAGCAGATCGAGGGATGTGATCGTCCCCCTCTATTCGACATTGGTGAGGCCTCATCTGGAGTACTGTGTCCAGTTTTGGGCCCCACACTACAAGAAGGATGTGGATAAATTGGAGAGAGTCCAGCAAAGGGCAACAAAAATGATTAGGGGTCTGGAACACATGACTTATGAGGAGAGGCTGAGGGAACTGAGATTGTTTAGTCTGCGGAAGAGAAGAATGAGGGGGGATTCGATAGCTGCTTTCAACTACCTGAGAGGTGGTTCCAGAGAGGATGGTTCTGGACTATTCTCAGTGGTAGAAGAGGACAGGACAAGGAGTAATGGTCTCAAGTTGCAGTGGGGGAGGTTTAGGTTGGATATTAGGAAAAACTCTCTCACTAGGAGGGTGGTGAAACACTGGAATGCGTTACCTAGGGAGGTGGTAGAATCTCCTTCCTTAGAAGTTTTTAAGGTCAGGCTTGACAAAGCCCTGGCTGGGATGATTTAATTGGGGATTGGTCCTGCTTTGAGCAGGGGGTTGGACTAGATGACCTCCTGAGGTCCCTTCCAACCCTGATATTCTATGATTCACAGTACATGAAGGTACAGTTTCCTGTATATTGGTCAGCGCTCCTTGTCCCCAGCAATGATAGCATCGAGTGTCAGGCATGAATACTGGTGCTAAAGCAGTGTCCCTGCCTGAAATATCATTGGGATGCTACATCTGGCCTGTTTGAATGACATTTGCTATAACTGGTCCACCAAGATAATGATATGCTGCAGCCAATTATGCCATTCATTTGCTCTCTAGCAAACTAGCTCTCCCTGCCCCTCTTTAGCTGGTGGCAGTGCAGCCTGAAACAAATATTGAGCTGAACAACGTCCTTAACCTTTAAGAATACAGACCCAGGGGGCATAATTGTCCATCTTTCAGAGACTTCGCTAACTAGAGTTTGGAAAGTTCAAGCTGCGGTGTTACCTTATCTAACTAGAGATCTTCGTAAGAAGGGATGGATTCACATTTACACTATAGGTGACTTTACTACTCTGCCAGTATAAAGGGGCTTTAATGGGGGCATAAATTGCCTTTACACTCACTTTAAGGCCCATCTCGTGTGATTTGTCATAGCTCCACTGAAATCAATAGAACTATGACTGACTAGACCAGCTGAGAATCTGTTCTCCAGTGTGGTGTAAAGTGGCCTTTGACCAAATGAGAACTCAGGCCATACTGTAATTACACACAATATACACTCACAGTGCCATCTTCAGGGCACAGACCCATACTCCCTTTATAGCTAATATACATACATCAATTTAGACACATCTAGTTCATTTTACCATATATCTACACTTTGCACAATATGGGAAGAGAACTATGCTGTAATGTACCACATATGTAGAGAGGTATATTGGTATATGGGGTAACTTAGAGACATAAGCGACAACTCCATGGGTGCTCCCACAGGGAAAAATTAGTGGGTGCTCTGCACCCACCAGAAGCTAAGCCCCCACCCCCCCGCCCCCGCCCTGAGTGCACTGCATCCCCGCTCCTCTGCCTACCTCCCAGTGCTTCCCACCTGGCCGCTCCGGGGGGTGGGGTGGGGGGGAGAGAAGGAGCAGGAATGTGGAGCAGCTGGGATTTGGGGAAGGGGTGTCCAGCATCCACAGGAAACAGGGGAAGTTGGCGCCTATGTCTGGCCATACATATATGTGAGGGGAGAATATGGGACTGATGGGGAGAATAGGCATAGGGACACCTAAGTCTCCTGGCACTCACCTCCACATCAGCCTTCCCACCCCTCCACTCCACTCAAGCCTCATCCTGTCTTCCCTCACCTAACACCCCTCCCTTAACTGCAGCCCCCAAATCCTTTTCCCTTAATTACCCCTCTAGGAAGTACTTATGTCTAGTTCTCCCCCTAGAAAACAAGGCTTTAGGGAGGTAAAGGAGGTTGGGGTACACAGGCAGAGCTGGGGCCGCTATGTCTCCTTCATAAGAGCCCGCCCAACTTTCCCCCCCTCCAATCCATCCTCATAATCCCTCCCCCACTGTTTGCCCATTTCTCTGCTCTCTAATATCCCTTCCCTCCCTAAAGTACTTACATGTCTATTCTCCCCACACACACCCCCCATACTTGGATTACATACATTCCACCCAAAATGAAACTGCCAGCCATGACTCAAATTGTAGTGACCTCCAGCCACTCAATACAGAACTCTTTTTGGTGTAGGTGGGAGATTAATCATAAGCCATCTTTTGTTATGTTAACTGAAGGGCAAGTTCACAGCCATCAAGAGATCTTTAGTACCTCTCAGAGTGAGAATACAAGGCATCAGAAAGATGGAGAAGCCTGTAACTTGGGAACCCCTTGGTCATGTGACCCAAATTTGGATCACTAACACTACCCCACATTTCTATGAGGACCACCACATTAAAAAGTAATCAGATTAACCATTCTGATTTTAGAGCACTTGCATTAAAGCGTATGAAGTGGTGGGAATGGAAACCTTTTAGTCATGTTTTTGGTATTGGCTCATGACCAGTGTAAATTTTTTTTTTTTTTCCAAATACCAATCTCCATCTGGGTCCCGCAAAGACTTAGTGGGTACCATGCACTACCTTGCATAAAACCCAACAGATAAGACCATACAGACTTGCATCACATCAATAATTTGATTTTTAGCCACCCCCTCCCCGCCTCCCCACCAAGAAATTTACTTTAAAGAGGGCTATATTTTCAGGGGGGTTACATCTCTGGAACCCATGGCTGAAACGACTAAATTTGGTTCTCTAAAACTTAGGCTGCACCCTCCAGAGGCATGTCCGATTTCAAAGAAATCGGACTGAGCATGTCCATTTTAAATGACTTAGAGAGGTCGACTTTTGAACAGATGATGTGACACAACCTTAACTATAGTGGAGCTATAATATAATAAATTCCATGGACTGAAAGTAAGGGGTGGGGGGGAAGATGTAATAGAGGGGAAAAAAGATCTGAAGAAAGCAGAGGTTGCAGTCTAAACTGCTCACTTATAATGGGCACAGTTCAAAGAAGATTGATGTTCACCTCTTTGCAGTATTTACCTTTATCTCAATACATTCAGTGGTCCCTAGACTAGGGAGGGTAAATAATGTGGTAGGTACTATAAATGTCCAGGGTCCAATGGACCTACTTCACTGCAGTCCTTAGTTTTCTATTTTATAGGAGGACTGAAGCTTACAGAAAAAACATACCAGTGGGTAGCTGTGTTAGTTTTTAAGGTACCACTGGACTCGTTTTTGAGAAAAATAGTGATTTCAGTCACTTTATGTAAACTGATTGTATAGTATTCTCGTCTCCTGCATCAGCTCTTCCCTGACATAGTCAAGTTACATTTCTTTTCTTTATGGCTTCTCTGTCTCAACTTCACATGCACATCATGCAGCTTCAGCTAATGTCTTAGCACTTCCTCAGATACCAAAGCTCCTGATTGGCCCTTAACAGGCAAGGCTGTTCTTACAAGAACCACCTTCCCTATGCATAGATAGCCTTAACCTCAGCAACAGTCTGGTGCATCCACTTACTCAGCTCCTACAGCTGTTGGGGGAACAAAACAAAATTACTTAAAGCAGCAATACCCAGTTAGGCAACTTCATAATGCAGCTTTTGTACTATAACAGATGAGACAGTAATAGGCATGTATTACGGGGGGAGAAGAGATGAATAATACTGGATGATGGAAAATTACAGGAAGATTGCTCTTGCTCATCATTTCTGTCAGTAATGCAGACAAATACTTTAGGGTAGTAGGAGAACAGAGGTAGCTGGTTCAGCTGTCACTGTTATCTTCAAACGGGATGTTGCTACCTGTCTTAAAAGAAGCCAACAAAAACCTTCAGCATTTGAAAAGCATGGGTAATAGGTCTTTTTACACTAATCAAAGCAGCACTGCTCTGGCAATGTGTTAAGCCAGTTAAAGTCTTCCCAGAGTCAATAGTAATTACAGAAATGTAATCACAGTTGCCAATCATGCTGCTTTAAACTGGGATAGGGATGACTGGTGCAGAGAAAGACTTAAGCTGTGTCTACACTGCCACTTTCAGTGCTAAAACTTGTGTTGTTCGGGGGGGGGGGGGGAGCTAGAAGTACTTCAAACACACAGTCAGCCTGTGAAACTGTGTCAAGGGATGTTGTGAAGGCCAAAAGTATAATTGGGTTAAAAAAAAAAGTCTAAGATAAGCTCTGGAGAATAGGTCCATCAAAGGCTACTAGCCAAAACTATTAGTCAATCACGAAGCCCTGTGGAAGGTGCTGGCCAGATTTGGCTGCCCTCCAAAATGTATTAAGGTCCTAAGTCTTCTCTATGTTCAGATGACTGCCATGGTTCTCTGTAATGGCCTTGAGACAGAACCTTTTGTCATCAAAACTGGGGTTAAGCAAGGATGCATTATTGGCCCAAACCTGCTTTCCATCTATTAGGTCCTCATTAAAGATCAGCTCCCCAATGGAGTTGACTTTCAATATAGAATGGATGGGTGGCTCTTTAATCTCCAATGTCTCCACTCAAAGTCTAAAGTCCTCAGGGCATCCACTACTGATCTTCAGTATGATGATGGTGTCATCCTCATGCACACAGAGAAAGACCTTCAGTCCATACTGGATTTTCTTGCACAAGTTTACTGAAGCCTAGGACCCTCACCGAATATTGAGAAGACAAATGGTCTATCAACCTGCTTCAGGCCTTGCACATGACCCACCACAAATTATGATGGAGGGGGAAGAGAACTTAGCCTTACTATCATAACAGAAGCCTGGGAGGATGCCTGGCTTAATGTGAAAGCTATATCCTAGTCATTCTTCCAGAAGAAGGTATTAAACAGATACTACTGGACTCCAACACATTTGTTTAATGTTAGATTGGCAATACACAGTGAATGCTGGAGATGCCAACCTTTCACATACCCTCTATACCAGAAGTTCTCAACCTAGGGTCCAGGATCCCCTGGGAGGCTGCAAGTAAGTTTCAGGGGGTCTGCCAAGCAGGGCCAGCATTAGACTCACCGGGGCTCAGGACAGAAAGCTGAAGCCCCATCACGCAGCGCTGAAGTCTTGGGGCTCCAAGACCCACCACCCAGGTGGGAAGCTGAAGCCTGAGCAACTTAACTCTTGGGGGGCCTCCTGTGGCATGGGGTCCTGGCCATTTGCCCTACTTGCTGTCCCCCAATGTTGGCTCAGGCTTTTATACGCAGAAAAGCCATTATTGTGGCACAGGTGTGCCATGGAATTTTTTATAGCATGGTGGGGGGAGGAGGAGAAGAGAGAAGATCAGAAAGAAAAAAAATTTGAGAAACCCTGCTCTATACCAGTCCAAAAAATTTTTTTTTTTTAAAAAAAATGCATGTGTTCTGGAACACCAAAATCATTTCTCTCTCAAAAACTTCAGGAATTTCCTATCTTTCCTTCTCCAAGTTTGTGTATTTTAGATAGCTGGATGAGTTGCTATTAGCCGTTAACATTAAGAATTAAATTGCAGTAGCTATTTTAGTGGCTGAAAGTTACTTGGGGGAGGTGGGGGATGGAAATCTGCAATTCCTCCTTCATATATAATCTGATTGAGCTCTCTACTATTGCATTAATGGGAAATGACGACTGTATAATAGAAACATGGAAAAAATAGGAGAATGTCTCATATTTGGAGATGAGAAAACTATTGCATATTTTGTTTATTATATATTAGTCCCCGATACTCATAAATAAGGGAGAGCATAACTTTAGTCACTTTAATAATTGGTGCATTGCATTACCTCTGTGGGTTCAAGGGTTGGTGGTGGTGGGGAGTTGTTTGTTTTGGTTTCCATGTTTTACAAACAAATGGTGAATTTTGTTATTTATATGCTATTTCCATCCTCTGCACTTATTTGTGTGTTGTTGTGTGTTTACATTTTATATAAAAACAATAAAAATAAAGTTCAAAAAGACATCCAGATTTGATTTAAAGACAAAAAGTGATGGGCACGTCTCTCACATCCCTAGGTAAAACCAAAACCCTAGGATGCTAGCTTCCTCTCTGATAGATGTTTATTTTAAAAAGTGCTTAAAACTTAGCACTCTAAGCCATTTATCTAATTAGATAAGGGTACCTTTTTTTGACATCATAACGCTCAAGAAAATCTCTCCCCGCCCCTCCTCCAGCTCATGTGCTTTTACAAGGGATGTTTTGTCTGCCTCTATTCTAGTTAAAAGCTGTTGGCCTTCTACAGTCCAGCTGCAATTAGCTGTGAATAAGGCATGTTAAGGAACATGCATAATGTTTAGCCTTCCATACGTTCATAAAATATTCAGCAGCAGGGTATTACTTCTGTTAGTTATCCTAATCTAAGTTGGGTGGTTAAGAAAATGGGACACTTTTTTTTTTAAACTTAAAGAAAAGTGTAACCATTTCCTTCCATCCTTTAAAGAGAAATATCCTGGAAGGGAGAGATGCTCAGTGCTTTATTTAGAGCACCTTCAAATAAATGCTGCCCTACAGCTTGCAGAGGCCTGCGCGTGTTCTGCAATTGAAGCAGGTAAAGCAAGGTTGGGTCTGAGACAACCTGTGAGAAAATGCACAGAAGTCTTCAAGGATTAAAAGTGACTCTGTAGTGAATTCCTCCTCCTCCTCCCCCCGGCTTTGTCATAAGCGAGGACTGCCATCGGCACTTTGCCTCAAAGGGCTATATAATAGTGCAAATTGCAGACAGCTTTTCCTTTTATACACAAGCACAACATAGAAAACTCATCCTCTATGAGAGTTTTAGATCACTCACTGCAGTATCTGAGCACTTTCCAGTCATGCATTAGATAATAAAGCAGCATGACTAACATTTATCACATAGGTTTATTTTCTCCCCCCTCAGAAGGAAAGATGTTTGCAGTGTGGTCTAGTTGTGGCAATATATACAGGTGTGGGTATGCACACATGCCTTTGCTGATATAAGCACACTGCATGTGCAAGGTCAAAGAAGTGCACCCTGCACTTGGAACAAGAGGTGGGGAGGTTTGTGGTCATTTAGTTCTAGTGGAAGTTAGTTCCACATCAGGAATGTGGAATTTTAAGAGGGAAGTTGTTTGGTGTGCAGAAAAAGTTCCTAAAGTTGCAAAGACCATGATAGTGAATGGTACAAAGAGCAGTTAGAAAAGAAAGTCAGGAGGAGCAAATGAAAGAAAAGTGAAATCCAAGATGGAGGCAGGGTGGAGCTATGCAGAGCCTTGAGGGGAAGCAATATACACCACTAACTGATTACATTTAGTCTATTACACATTTTAAATTAATTGATCAGTGATCAACAATGAGCATGAATACAGGAGGGACCAATTAGTTAATTGGGAGTGTTATTGCCTGAATTTGGGATACTGATTTAATCCCAAATCATCTTCTCAGTAAACTTCTTCCAGCAAGGCATTGCTCCTGTTCTGATTGGCTCCCTGTCTCTTCTACAGAGCAGATCAGCATGGTTAATCCAAACACTAGGGATTAATTAGGCTACTTTCTGTGCCATGTGAGCATCTCAGGGAATTGGCAAACTTTGTCTGTTCAGACCCTTTATTTCAATCACATGAATCACCCTCCCTTGCACATCTGTATCTAAGAAGTGAAAGTGGAGTGGATGCAAAATGTCATACTTGTTTACACTACTTTTTTAAAAAAGTATCCTTTATTCTTTCCTCCTTCCAGCCCAATCAGTTGTGAGAACATGGACTTTTCTGTCTGTAATTTACTTATTTTTTAAAAGTGGTGTTGAGTAGAGGGCTGCACTAGTTGTGCAGAAAGGAAATATTTGAAGAACAGCTGAGCTATGTCTCTCTACACCTCTAGACTCTTTTCAGGAAAAAGGAGTTTACTCAGAGTGATGGGAGATGTCTTGGAATCTCTGGTAGAAAGACAATTGACATTGACTGGAAGTACAGTCTTACCTCTCTGATGAAGCTAGGGTTCAATTCTGATCTCTATTACAGGAGATGAAATTGCATCCGATGAAGTGAACTGTAGCTCACGAAAGCTTATGCTCAAATAAATTTGTTAGTCTCTAAGGTGCCACAAGTCCTCCTTTCCTTTTTGCAAATACAGACTAACATGGCTGCTACTCTGAAACCTGTCATTACAGGAGTGTAAGTCTGGCATGACTCCAACATCAACAAACAATATAAAACCCTGACAAATAGTGTTACTCACACCTTTAGTCCGCTAGAGGATAGCCACCGGTTATTGCCAGCAAATTGAGTGCTCACTTTAGCTCAATTGGTATGGCAGTCCGTGCTGCAGTGATGAGGGTTCTGTTTTCAAACTCTATTACTGACCCATGGAGGAGAGTTATAATATTCCAACTTTACACCAGTGTAACTGAGAACATGAATCTGGTGTTTAACAAAGAGGAAGCAGACTAATTGCTCTTGCACTACTGATTAGGCCAGCCCACAAATGCCACCTTTACAGGTGAGGATCTGGGAACTAGTCATTTTTTACTGTTTTACTGTTTTTTTACTGTTACTTGTAGGTCACCAGGAATAGGCCCTTAATGTTTAGTGATAATAGCATGACACATCTGACTGGTCTTGTGATCCCACAAGCTGCAAAACAGGCCAGAGACTTGCCAAAACAGAGCCTGGGATTCTTTGGGCAATTATTTTAATGATTCACTAGGTGGTACTCTTTCTACTGAGTCAAGGCTGGACCAAATGCCTCAGCAAGGTAAAAAGAAAAGGAGTACTTGTGGCACCTTAGAGACTAACCAATTTATTTGATCATGAGCTTTAAATAAAATGGGTTAGTCTCTAAGGTGCCACAAGTACTCCTTTTCTTTTTGTGAATACAGACTAACACGGCTGTTACTCTGAAACTCAGCAAGGTAGTAAGGGGGTGCGGGGTGGACAGAGAGAATCTGTGCTGCTGGTGATGTCATCTTTAATATGAGAAATTAAAAAAAAAAAATCAACATCTGGACATGAACCAAGACCCAGAATGAAGGCTGAAATCAATAAAATAAAATGCTGCAGGAAGCCAGAAATGACATCTCTTTAGTCTAAAATTTTCCATCATTTAGTATCAACATAATCCAGAAGGCAAATGAAAATATTCAAAGTTTAAAATAAATAAATAAAAAAGTGTTACATGTGAGAGATGCTTTAAAGTTTACAACATTGTACTTTAACATATTGCCTTCACTCTGGAGAGCTCAAAGCATTTGAGCGTTAAGCATCGTTCACATACTCCAGTGGCACTGCTGCAGCATTTCAGCAGACACGCTACCTACCCCAACGGGAGAGATTCCCCGCCCCCGCATCAGCATAGATTGAGAGAAGAATTTTTCTGTTGACCTAGCACTGTCTACACTAGGGGGTAGGTGAGCTTAACTATGTCACTCAGGGGGTGTGGATTCTTCAGACTCCTGGGCAACATAGGTAAGCCAACTTAATTTTCTATTTTAGACCAGGCCTAAAGTGTCACAACCCAGAGAGTGAGTTAAGTTTGTATTACAGCTACTTTGCAGATGCAGAAACTGAGACACAAAGAGCACAAGTGACATCACCAAGAGCAGCAGCTGACTCCCTGTCCCCTAGTGGTATGTCTACACAGCAAAGTCAAGCCTGTGGCTGGCCCATGCCAGCCAAATCAGGCTGCAGGGCTGTTTCATTGCTGTGTAGTCTCCCAGGCTCAGGCTGGAGCCTGAACTCCCCATCCCAGCACAGGGTCCAAGAGCCCAGACTTCAGCCAGAGCCCAGAAATCTACACAGCAATAAAATAGCCCCGCAGCGCGAACCTCATGAGGTCGAGTCCATTAGCACAGAGGTCTAGTTGTTGTGTAGACATACCCTAAAGTTCTGATCCAATATCCATCACAACCAACTGGAACCATTCCACTAACTTTGATGGGCATTGGATGTGGCTATAAAGCACACCCACTCTGGTCACTAGAAATCCAGTTTGCCCTCCTGGAGTTCTTTTCCTGACGAGACGAAGGTATAGTCAACAGCATTAGCTAAAAATACCTGTTGTATACATTTGCACATTGGCTCTTGGATTAAATGGTCAACTGCTTTGGGGAGGTCAAGAAATAAAAAAAGGACACCCGAGGCAGAATTTGTTGGATCATCAGGACTATGCTATTGATTACAGGGGATTTTCTGTAACTATGTTGAAGAAAATAAAAAGCAGGAGGAAAGAGTCCATTATTGACAAAAGAAAAGGCTGTTCAGAAAACCCCAGGCAGCAAGGATGTAGCTAAGATCAGTACAGGAGAGAGTTTCTGAAATCTATCAAGAGAGCGGTGTGCAAGTGACCCAAGAATCACCTCACACCATTGTACTTTGCAGCAGGCAGTCCTTGTTGGAATTTCCCCTCTGGGCAATGAAAGCACTCTATGTGACACCTGTGAATTTGCCCTTTACTGCTGCAAACCCAAGCTGTTAAATATCATGCTCTTTTGGCTTTGATTTACTCCATTTATGGACCTCCCTCCCCCCAACCTCTCTCCTTCACAAGGGATCAATTCCAGACAACAAAAGGCAACAGTGGCTTAATAAAAAGCAGAAGGACAGGGAAGATTGATTTAGTCAACAAAGACAGGCTGTAGCAATGGAGAGATGGAGGAAAAGGAAGCAAGCAGACAAGAACAATAATCATAAAAAGCCACATTGGTAGCTACACAGACCCAAAAGGACACTTACAGCAGATGAAACTAGTATGTTGTCTTTTTTCCTCCCTCTGCAATGGGCTCTTCGAGCTGGAAGATGGGAACTGAAAGTGTTCTTGGGGTTCCATCTACATGACCAGAAACCACTCCCCCCCCCCAAAAAAAAGCGTATGGTCCAGCAGTTACAGCACTGGCATAGGATTTAGAGGATCTGGACTATTCTAGGTTCTGCCATAGACTTGCTCAAGGTCTCATGAGAAGTGTCTTAACTTACCCTATGCCTCATGCCTCCCTAGGTAAAATGAGGACAATCACACTTCCTTGCCTCATAGCGGTTCTATCAGAGTACAAACCATTCAGAGTTCTGAGGTGTTCAGATCGTACAGCAATGAGGATCATGTGCGCAGATAGGGAGGTATGATTGTCAGTAAAAATGGAACCAACCAACTCAAATATCAAATACTTGCAATGTGCTCCTGTACAATGTACATGCATCATGCACAGAAGTTACTCAATTTTCAAACTAATTACAAACTGGTCTCCTTGTGCTCATGAGCAGAAGAGTAGTTGATTCTGCTAAATAATTTTTTTTGGCCTACACAGTGGTGTGTCCTCAGTAAGAAAAATAAACGCATGTTCTTAACTCAAGTTGGCCAACACATAGTAACTAGCCAGGGGATAAGAGTCTGGTTATGAAGACAAGGCAGCTTGTAGTTCTCCGTGTTAGCCAGTAGCGTTAAAGTCTATGGAGGACCCTGTTGTTTACCGTGACCTGCTAACTCATGAGAAAACTACATAAATGCCTTCTCTTCACTGGAATTTTACCTCGTGCTAGTTGCTATATGTTAGCTAAACAAGTTAAAGACACCTTTTTTCCTAGCTAAGAAGAAAAAGTTGTCTTGGTTTAGCTAAAGGTGCTATTTTAAATCATTTAGTTAAAGTGGTGCAAGAAGCTATGTGAATACTCTTTATTTTCGTCGAGCCAGGCCTATTTTGGTTGAGCTAAAGTCTTTTCTACAGAGCAAACCTCCGCTTTACAAAGCCACCACAAAGTTCAGCATAACTGTCCTTCCCTGCTCAGAGGACTCTATCACTGGAATGTAACAGGTCAGCACTGAAAGGCATTGGGGGAAACTGTGCTTGGCTCCTGCCTGCATTATTTGGTCTTCCACTTGATCAAGCAGAGGAATCAATAACCATTTGGAAAAAAAGGATAGTTATTAGTTTGCCTCAGTATATCTTAAAATTGTTTGTAAATGAACATCTGGGAGCTCGTCAAAGTTATCTTACAACCGTCAGCAATTTGCTCTGTGAACATAGACAAGTCACTTCAGTGTATTTCAGATTCACCATATGTAAAATGGCGATACCTACCTCACTAAGATTTTGTGATGGTTAATTAGGATCTGTAAAAGTATTTCATCTGAGGATCTCAAGGCAGTCATAGTTTAAGTGTAATGAAAATACTAAGAGGCCCCAACCAAAAAAAAAATAAAAATTAAAAAAAAACACAAGCAGTTCTGTCCCCAAAAAGTTTATAATATAAATAGACAGAAAAGATAGGCAAGTGGGAGAAGTGCATAGTAATACTTCCTATTTTACTGATGGGGAACAGGCACAGAGAGATCAAATAACTTGCCCAAGGTCACAAAGACTGTGGCAGAGTCATATACTAGACATAGACCTCCTGAGTCCCATTCCAATGCCTTAGCCATAAGACTAGCTTTCCTCCCTCTTTTGGGCATATGGTTCCCCCTGATTTAGTATGTGGGAAGTGCCACACAGCTAAGCCCCCATGAGCATGTTTTGAAAATATAGCGGCTGACGTCTTCAACCAAAGGAAACAAAAAAATAAAATAAAAAAAATGATGAATCTGACATTATGGTCATTACCACTGCATATCAGGTTTAATATTTAAAAGTAATTTCTCATGGAGTTTAAGGATCCAATTTTCATAATGATTCCATAAATATAAAGTAAAAATAAAAAGCCACCAGAAGCCTAGTGACAGAAACAATACAATGCTAATACGGTGTGTAGGAGGCCACATTAATCCAGCTCATACATAACTGTCTACCAGAAGACAATTAGCCTTTCATTGTGCTGCTAAACAAAATTACTACATGATCTATAGATTGAGACCTGTGGCGATCCAAATGGCAAAGGATTATACTGTACATATTCTTCCTTGAGGCTAAGGTTTATAACACTTTGCACATTAGGAGTAAAGGCGCATCAGTGGCAGGAAGCATGCAAAAAATCATCAAGGTATGCGTTTCTAACAAAGACAAAAGGCCCTGCTTCTTTACTACATGTGGTATAAGTGGAGGACAGGGACAGACACAGGAAGCTGCTTATGACTCCCTGAACCTTGGACACCAGCAGATGTTTGGAGCAGGCCACATGTTCTATTTCTGCCAGGGGCCAAAGCTCCATAAGGATTTTCCAACAGCAAAGGATCAGGTATAGTGATCAGCTCCACCCACTCCCTCCTCACCATTACACCAGGGGTTGGGTGGGTGGCAACTACACCATTCTGCCAGCTTTACAGCAGTGGAGACGCCCCCCTGTAGAAATCCTGGCGGAGATAAATTCACTTTTCACTACGCAGCTGGTATAAAGTGTAACTTGGAAGATTGGAGAATCCAGCCCAAACTGCTGGAGAAATGCACATCTCAAGAATGATTTTAATGAAACCATAATTAATCCCTTTTTCATTCTACAGCTACCCACCCCAATCCCACTAACCCTATAAGGTGAAATTCATCCCTGTGCATGGGCCACCACAAGGTATTTGCACTACATAATACCTATTTTAAATTGCTTAAGCGGTGAATAGGCCTACTAACAGCTCTCTGAACAAAGGATGAATTTCACCTAGAATAGCTTTGTGTCTTTCATTCCCACTCCTGCATGCTCTCCCAGAACTGGAAATAGAACCCATTACGACTCTACCTTCCTGGTTAAGCTAGAGTGAAATGCAAAAGTCCTGCTTGACTTGTTTGTCTTAATTGGTTGTTATGATGTTGTGTATCAGCTATTGAGTGAATCCCCAGCTAATGATTTATAGTGATAAAAGACAAGTGAGCTGTAGCTCACGAAAGCTTATGCCCAAATAAAGTGGTTAGTCTCTAAGGTGCCACAAGTACTCCTTTTCTTTTTAAGGCTAGTTAGGGGATAAAAGCAACCTGAAGCCTGCCCTAGTTTCAGGAGCAGGTGGGCATACCCTGAGCCCTGTGTCACTGTAAAACAGTTAGGTGTTACAAGTACAGTGCAGCCTAGTTTCAGTCTTGCTTCAACTGACTAGTTGTTCAGAAGGCTTGCAACAACATGTAAGTGGAAACCAGGGTTGCTTTCATTTTGTCATGCTTATCAGGTAGCTCATCAGGCTCACACTGTACAATCTCTCAAGCCTGCACTCAGCCTCCTTGCCATTTGTAATCATTTGCAAAACCCAAACATCTTCTCAAGCCAAATGAATCTTTAATAGGTGGAGTCAGGGGTGTCATCTCAATGTGCATTTAAATGTATCTGGCTGTCCCTGAAAGCCGGTCTGGAATTGCACAGAGGGAGAGAAGCCAGGTTTGGATTTTGCCAGCATTCATGTGAAACAAATGCACTGCTCTGAAACCTCAACAGCAATGTACTTTTGAAAATAGCCCAGGGCAAGATTTTCAAGAAAAATTAAACCTACTGCTACACAAAGCCACATTCAGCAGGCAGATTTTTGATTTCATGTCTTTGGAACAGTATTGTATACTACACAGAAGAGAAATATATGAGACCCTCCAAAAGAAACTAATGCTCCCTCTTCTCCACACATACATATAATTCATCAATTGACATTTCTGACTAACATAACTGTGGGCCTTTGGGACACACTCTGAATAAGTGAAAAGTGTTATTTTTGAAGAGATTCAACAAGTTGCGAACTGTATATTCTCCCAAGCTTTGACGTATCGCAAAAAAAAAAGGGGGGGGGTGCTGGAGCATCATTATGTCAGGTATCACAGGTGACATTCACTCCTATGCAAATAGTCAGTACAAGCAAGGCTTATGCGGCACATACGTCCCACTTGTGAGTGCTAAAGTGAAACTGAAATGGTGCACAGACTTCATATTGACTCTTTCCACAGGGATGGATTTCATCTTATTTAGACTATAAATCTCTCCAGAACCAGGATATAGTCTGGATATAAACACTCACATTACCACATTCCAGGGTCTGTATAAGTAGTTACTGGCATAATTTAGGATGGCCAGGATTGAAAGCAGAGATATTTCAGTGGATCTACACCAATGAGGATTGGCTCATGGTTTTCATATGTTAAACCAATATTCTATCCTAAAATAGATGCTGTCCTAGAAGGTTATGTTTGTTTCTTTGAGTGCCAAGATAAAATATCCTGTAACTCAACTGAGTAACAGGACCAACCAAAAGATTAGCTGGTTATGGTTCTTTTCATAAAAGCTATCAGAACGTTCAAAATGAGTGACATGCTGTTTTGTTATACACATCTCTCTGCAAAAGCTTTGATGATGATGGGTCAAATCCTGCTCTTACTTACATTGGTATAAAGTCTACAGTGATTCCACTGAGATCAGCAGAATCATTCCAGATTTCTACCATTCCATATGGGAGAATAATGTGGCCCCACCTTGTCTGAGATAAGTCTAATTGAGAAGTAAATATTCAATGGAAAAAAATAGTATATGGCAATGTTGGATGTTGCTTAAAGTAATATATACAATTTCCAGAGCAGAAACATAACTAAAAGTTGAAATGGAATCTAACTGGGGAACGTAAATAGAATATAATTTAGTGCCTAGGAAATCATGTTGGGAGTTAAATATCTCTACTTTGCCTTGGTGCTCAGTTACAAAACTCAGGCTTTGAAGGACTTAAAGCCTTTTTAGAAGGCCAATTTGTGTAAAGCAAAGTGGAAAAAACTGAAGAAAACTTGCTATTCAAAGCATGAATGCCCCTTCAACCTAATATTTCCATTGAATTTATGGAATCTTCTTATGAATACATGTCAGGCACACTGCTAGGTTAAGGGGTCTCTCATATATTGATCTCAGCACAATAAAGAGTAAGCAGAGCCACTGAAAATTTGATTTTTACATGATGGAAATGTGCCGAGTCATAGATTGTTATACCCATGTGTTTCAGGAACATTTATAAAGCAAGGGATTAAATCAAATCAGACCCAATGCATGTAGGATAAGGGTCTGCAGAAGGCATTGGAGGGTCATCAAAATAGATCATTAAAACAAAAAAGAAAAGAAAAAACCCACCACAACCCAAAACACTAAAGTAAAAGAGAAAGCCAGTGACTGTTACAGAGACAGAAAAAGAATATCAAAAATAAAAGCATAAATTCTATTTCAAATAATGAAGCTTAGAATATGCATAAAATAATATTGAACAGCCATATATATTAGGCACAACCCTCTGGACTTTGATAGATTGCAACTGCTTACACCACTGGTAAGTTTGGTCTATTATGAGCCCAATCGTAAGACCACCTGAACAGCCTCAAGTCTGTTCTAGTCAATAGACATTGGATGTGCTCAGAACTCTGCAAGTTCAGGCCAGAGAGAGAACGCTTAAAAGGTTTATTGTAAAAACCTTATTGGCATAAATGTGGGATAGTCACATAGCTTACCAGTAGTAATGCCATTGCAATGGTCATATAAATCTTTTCAAATGCACACAAGTAAAGCTAACAAAACACCATGCCATCATACACTCTGTATATGCCAATATATTACTGGAACAGGGTTCTCTACTCACCACTGGGGCTCTTCTCTGTGACTAGGGAATAGTTCCCCCCAGTTTGACACCCTCTTCCATCTCTTGTTCACATTGTGACCTCTCTCTCTCTCTCCAGAAGTTACAGTACTCTCTCTTTCTCTGCATGCTGTGTAGCCTCACCTTCCAGCCAGGTCATTATAGTTTTCCCTTCTAGAATATCAAAGAATCACTGGACTAGCTTACTGAGTATTCTTCCCAGAAGTTCTCCAATTCAAGCCTATGCCACTCATTAGCAGCTCATTGGGGATACCAGGCCCACCCAGGAACCCTGCCTTTAACAGTCAAGGTGTGTTCTATCCCAAACCTTGCTTCTATTTTCCTGGGCTGCTTCCTACTCTATCCTGCTTCCTTATCCACCCCGCTTCCTGATAAACCCTTCCCTCAGAACCAAGATCCCAGAGCATCTACTGTCTCCCTAAATGTCTTCCTTGCTCTCTCCCTCCACTCAGAAAGTAGCCACAAACACCCACACTACATGCTAGTGCTACAAACTTCCTGCCTCTATACCAGCCCTGCCTGCTCCTGTCCAGCTGGGCTCCATTAACAATCAGAGATTGCCTATCAAGACTAATTCCCTCAGGTGTGCCCTGTTAGGTTACCTAACTGCTTCTGAATCAAATTCACCCCATACCAGCCTGGAAAGTATTACTCCCCATCACATTTACATTAAACTGTTTTAAGAATATCTTAGAGAGTTTTGTTTTTTGTTTAAAAAATGGGGTATGTGCTATTATTGTATTCCTTTGCTCAGAGGTTTGAGGAGCATGATATGATAAATTGAAAAGGTATGTGATAACTATTTATTATGTGCCTGTAGAATTTATCACATGGATACCAAGTGTGTGTATGTATACATGAAGTATTAGTATTGCTATGTTGGTCCCAGGAAATTAGAAAGAAAAGGGTGGTGAGGAAAATATCTTTTATTGGGCCAGTTTCTGGTGGTGAGAGACAAGCTTTTGAGTTTACACAGAGCTCTTCTTCAGCTCTGGGAAACTAACCCTGAGTGTTACTGCTAAATACAATTATTGCACCTTGTATTTAGCAATAACACTGTGAGTTAGTTTCCCAGACGTGAAGAAGAGCTCTGTGTAAACTCAAAAGCTTGTCTCTCACCACCAAAAACTGGCTCAATAAAAGATATTTTCCTCACTCACCTTGTTTCTCTCTCTGTGTGTATATATGAAGTAAAGGGAAGAATGACAAGGTCTGATTTTCTGTTCTCACTCATGGATGGAAACTGAAAGTACACTACGTTAAGAGTGATGTAAGTGGAGAATCCCACCCACAGTGAATAAGTCTTGGTTTTGTGATGACTGAGATTTTCTTTTTCTTTAATACAATTGTGTCTCTGATTTTTTTTTTCTAAAAATGTCCTGATACATAGTTGGTTTTTTGGTTTTTTTTAATGGGTTCTCCCCTTTTTTAAGTGCGTGGAAGCACAAATACTTTCTGGTTCTCCCTTACTTACCCAGTACTCCTGTTTTTCCTGATCTGGGAGAGGGAGTATTAATACTTCATGAGAAGGTACTTATATTTATAAAGTTTTAAACAAAGTGAAGTTTCAAAGTAAAGAAATAATAGTTTGAGATTCTTATTTACAATCGTTTGTTGCTTGTTAGGCTGAAAGTTAATTTCAATAAATTGTCGTCGTCCCCCAGCGCACACACACCACTTAAAATAAATGTAGAATTACTGCCCTCAACTTTTAAAAACTTGAACTAGGCACTAAGCTCAGCATAATATCAAATAATAATAATACTTTGCCATTATATAGCACCTTTAATCAAAAGGAACATAATTAATTTCGCCTCACAATATCCGTGTTTGGCAGGGAAATACTATTAAAACATATTTACAGTAAATTGAGGCACAATTTAGAAAAGGCAAGAGACTTGACAAGGTCAGAGAGCCAGAAATAGAACTCAGATGCCCTGAATTCCAGCTCTAAGCACTAGATATATTGTGCATCGCATATGCGTGTGTGTACACACACCTTTTATATCTCACGAGTTGCTCATTCAATTTTCAAAGATGTGGATTTTTAAGTGCACTGTTAAATAGCTACCATGTTTCACCCCAGATGGCAGCCAACAAAGGAGAATCTCAAAAATCCATCATCCTTATTATCATCTAGTCTCATTAGGGACCCCAAATTACACAATTTGTAGCGGTTTTAGATATATAGATATATGAAAAAAACAAATACAAGTAGGAGCTACTTGTCCAGTACATTGGGCCAAATCATGGTTCACTTACTCAAGTGATTAGTTCCACTGGATCAGATCAGCTACACTGATATAAACCAACATCTCATTTCACAAAGGTCAACTGTCATTTTCATCTTTTATCATCCAAGGGAGAAAAGCAAAATGTACTTGAGCCTGGTTGCAATACAGATGTAACACCACATGACATGACATACAAATGTCACTACATGTGACAAAATCCAAACAGAAACCAAGCATGTTTCCAATGGAACTTTGCCTACCAGGAAGGATTCCATCAGAAACCTGCTTGGCTTCCTGACAACTAACCTGCCTGGCTCCTTGGAAGACCATCTGGCAGGATGTGGGCAATCCAGGCTTCCAGCTCCTCAGCTGCCTGCCTGGTGGGCTGATGGGAAGCTGGGAGCCTGGAAGTTGTGGGAGCCCCAGCTCCCAAGCTCATGACTCCTCGCCAGGCAGGACTGTTAGGGTCCCTGGATCCACCACCGCCCACCAGGTTGTACTACTGTAGATCTAGGGCTTCAAAGGCTCCCAGGTTCCCCAGTTCTGGGGCAGCCCACCAGGCTGCGTTAGAGCTCGGTGGAGATCAGTAATTCCATTTCACAGAGAATTCAAAATTTTTGGTTATCATTCCAAATGAAATCTGATTTTGAAATATTAAAATCCCCTGCAAAGTTACTGTTCTCTACTCAGCTTTATACATTAACTTAATTAGTTGTCATGTTTCACCCCAGAAGTAAATGTGTTTCAGGAACTGCTAACAAAAATACTAATTAATGCCAAATTCAATGATGGCTTCTGTCATCTGGACACCTGTCCATGAGGAAGTGGACTAGGAACTTCTATCTCATTTCACAAAGGTCAACTGTCATTTTCATTTTTTGTCATCCAAGGGAGAAAAGCAAAATGTACTTGAGCCTGGTTGCAATACAAATGTAAATGGCTGTTATTTACCTTGGACCAAAAAAAAATTTTTGAAGCCTTAACATGGCTTAGATTGTGCAACACAGAGTATGCACTGTGATAAGTGTCTTTATTTCCTTCTCCTTGTCAGGCTGTTACGTTGATCAACATATCCGGGAAAGGTGCAAAAGTAAATCAGGGCTGTGGAAGTGATCCCTTGGGTTAGGTTGGAAGGGAACAGAAGGGAATTCAGAGGATTGCCATTTGGACAGGAATAAGAAATCAGGTCTTTCTAATATCATACAATTTTAATAGTGAAGGCTAGCATAATAAGTCATTCCATAAATCCAGTATTAACTACCAGCAGGACAAATAAATTACACTATCAGCCCATTATCTACAGTTCAAGCTGAATTCTGCTTGGTAATATAACTGCAGAGTAGGTGACCTAAACATGACAGGCATTCTGAGATAAACTGAAGGAATTCAAAGCAGCACCTGTGGATGTGTATTCAGCAGCATTTTCTAACCCTATTTTCCACTGTACTTCAGGCAGGACTACTACTTGAAATAGAAAGGTCAAAGTTTGCAAACCATCTTGAATATGATTTTTTTAAAAACAAATCTACATATGTCCTTTGTAAACACTTATTCCCTGCTATCTATTTGGATTATTATGATAGTACTTTGTGTTATCACTAAACACACACACACACCCTTCCTCTATACTCTTTCTTAAGTGGGGAATAAAGAACAGAATTTCCACATAACTCTAGTATGGTTTAAAATTAAAGGTTCTGGATTATGACATTTTGTCTCTTGTAGATATAATTGTAAAACTGTAAGCTCTTTATTTTTGTGTGCTATAAAACACATCCATATAATTAAATCAAGGTTGAAAGTCTTTTGCCTAGAAGATTCATTTAAACCTCTATGGATAAAAAGAATAACCTTGAGAACACACTATACTGATGTGTTGATAGCACCTCAGCACATTTCAGTGAGCGGGTAATTCCCTTTCTGATGCCCATGCAGGGGATATCTATTTACACTAGAAACTTTTGCTGTAACTTTTGGCCATACTGGCCCAGATCCTCAGAGGTGTTTAGCCATTATGGGAGTGAGGGGCCTAAAAGACTTGGAGGATCTGGGCCGCTGTCTCTTAGCTTCTCTTTCTCATCAGTGGAGTCAGGCAAATGGGAAATCGCTGCATAAGGCTGGGAGAGGCCCAACTCCTCCCTGGGCTGGTGATGGGCTCTGCCAAAGTGCCTGGGGTGGCACCGTGGTGCTGTGGATGAGGGAAGCTAGGGTGGGCTTGGTGCGAGAGCCTGGACAGCAGGGATGGGGCCAGGCTTGGCTCTGTGAGCTGCTGAGGGATAGCAGGGGATGGTTTGGTCCTCTCTCCCCATAGGAAGAGGCCAGGGTGGGCGCAGTGGGAAATGGCCTGAGAGGTGAGCTCTGTCCCTTGCACCTCCGGGGCCAGCTCTGCTCAGCACTGACCCCGCTGCGACCACAGCACCAGGCACCAAAACAGCCCCGGGCACAAGGGCTGGACGGAGCCCACAGGGGGCCACCGGGGGCAGGGCTCGGGCCGGGCAGGAATGGGTTCGAGAGGGAGGGCGTTTGGCATGATAGCGCCCAAGTCAACTTGAGCCCAGGCCAGGGCTTAGAGTCAGAGGACGACGGGCGCCGACTGTGAGGCGACACTGAGAGAGAACCACTGAGGTGGCACGAGCCAGGGCAGGGCACAGGGGCCGAGAGCCAAGTGCCCAGGCGGGGCCCTGGTCTTCGAAGCGCTGACGCTGCTCCAGGCGCTCAGGGAAGGGGGAGCGCAACGGGTAGCAGCGGCAGAGGGAGGCCGCCCCAGCACTTCATAGAATATCAGGGTTGGAAGGGACCTCAGGAGGTCGTCTAGTCCAACCCCCTGCTCAAAGCAGGACCAATCCCCAACTAAATCATCACAGCCAGGGCTTTGTCAAGCTTGACCTTAAAAACTTCTAAGGAAGGAGATTAGAACCGTGCAGGAGCCCCCTGCCACAGAGCAGCAGGAAGGTTGGTGCCAGATGTAACAAATGCCACAGGCTGGGCAGGGGGGCTCAGACCAGGCTCCCACATGGGGGCAGAGCTACGGGGCTGTGGCGGGAAGGGTTGAAGCCCCGCAAGGAAGGGGTGGGAAGCAGCGAGTGGCGCCACCTGAGGAAACTGAGATGTATGGTGGCCACCCTGAAGAGTATTGGAAAACCTTTTTCATTCAGCACAATATTAATTTTTCTCCTTTCTCTCAGCCCAGAAGAAAGTCCATTTTTGATACCAAAACAGTACTATAGCTATGATCCCATATGGAATTAAACTAAGTTTCTACCTATGGCCAGTTAGAACTGATGTTGATTTCATGTAGATATGTAACCTAGTATTTAAAATGTATGTTTTAAGAAGGTGACTACCTGCTTTTATGTAAAACAGTTACACACGTCTTAGAAAATGTGTTTCTTTGACTTAAGTGTGTGACTTTTATATAGTTGGGCAACTAATACTTTATGTACCAAGGAATAATTGTGAAACTGTAATGCAGAGACCTTAAACACACAAGAACTATAGGAGCATAGCTCACTAAATCATAATTTCCTACTGGAAGTTAAAAGATGTAACTGAACACAAGGCATGTGTTTGTATTCTCCACTCACCCCCAAACCCCTCCAAAAAAAACTCTTCAAAGAAAGTTAAGGTTGAAAGGATTAACACTTACTCTAGATAACACCTAACAATATTTTTAAAGCTCTGTATCTCTCACACATTTCTAAAAACAAGCAAACAAAACTAAATGTTTTTCTGGAAACTGGCAGTTACTCCCCCCACTTCATAACTTTCAAACACCTACTCTGCTTCAACGGTCACACCAACCAAACTGTACCACGCATGCAATTTTTACTTTGCACCCATTGTGTCAGAACAGGGAGAGTATTTCTGGTAGTTGTTTATATTGATGTAAGTGGTAATAGTGGTGTTTTAATGAGTTTTTATGCTTTTTGAATTAAGTGGATGCTCGAGGTTGATGATATGGCTGTTTTATGGAGGTATTTTTTTTTGTTAAGTGTTAATATTTATGTAGAGGTGCAGTATTTTGTGATGACTGTTTTTCAGGTATTGGTTTAGTGTGAATTGTTGAAAACCGTAGGTATTTTTGTATATGTACATTATTAGATGTACTTAGAGGGCGAAGTTGAGGTTGCCTGTTTGGTGCAATTTTATAGGTGTGAAAGTTAATTTAGGGTAGGTGTTTAAAGCAATGAGGTTTGATTTTAAGATCAACAGGGATCCAGGACCCACCAGGCTATCTCAGTAATTCCAAAATCTGGAATAAAGGTGACCAGGGAAAATAAAGATATCTCCAGAGAGTTTAGCATTTGTGCAGCGTTTGGGGATCCCTTAAACCTTTTTGAGCTTTTTAAAGTATAATTAATTATGGCAAACTCTTGACTTCTACTTCTGCCAGTGAAGTGTTGTCCTGTATTAAAAGATTTATACTGGTAGTTAATTCTGCTCTGTACTAAGATGATTTTGTTAAAATCACCACTTTATGATATATGAAATGAATTAACTAGGTTTGAGTATATATACCTAGTTGATAAAAATTGGAATATTCCATGTTAAATTTATAGTTTTATGACTGTCATATCACCTTATTTTACTTTCTGTAACTCCTTATTAATGTATTTATTAATATTTATGTAATTAAATTAATAAATTGTACACATTCAGGTATCGTCTGAATTCTGTCTTCTGGATAAACAAAAAGAATTTGATAAAATTGTGAAGAATTTTGGTATCATTAATTTTAATTATAATCTTTTTTTACCTTTTTCATGTGGTTGTTGGAAGTAACTACCTTGTAATAGTGCAAGTTTCATTTTTCTCTTGCATCACACATATTTTTGCAGACTGCGGTGTGACCTTGAAATGCAGATGAAGCTCTCACTGTCACTTAGGTGTGCATAAAGTTGCCCTCATGGAGCTTCTCAGGTACACAAGAATGGGACTTTAGCTCCTTTACTTGTAGATTGCTTGAGATCTGCAGGTCCTAGAGCTCACTTCGTGAGCACAATATATGAGTCCACTGTGTCTATGATAAGATTGACATAAAACTGGCAGGGTCCTCTGGTTTCTGCAGCATTCCAGTTCAGAATTTTTTTAAAAAAGACTGAATTAAATATGAAAATGAATATTTTATTAATCTGATGTTTTCAGAAATTAACCTTTATGATGTACTACATTTTCAATATACTTCTACACATGAGGTAGTGTGGTCTAGTGATTTGGAGTACTGGACTGGGATTCAGGAGACTTGATTTCTATTCCTGGCTCTGCTACTGGTCACTGGGTGTCTTTGGGCAAGTCACTTCAACTCCCTGTGCCAGTTTCATCATCTATTTACAAAAAAAAGAGGGGAGTGATTGTACTGACCTGATTTGTAAAATGTTTTGAGATCTACTGAAGAAAAGCACTGAGCAGATATTCAGAATTTTTACTAAAAATGAGCCTCCATATGGGTGGGAGAGAACTAGAGATGAGCTTTGGTAAGGGTGCATGAAGATATAATTCACTATGTAAGTATTCATTGTGTTAATGATCTGAAGTAAACTGTCTTGGTGAATAATGAACTAAAACAGAGTCTCTCTTGGTATTTGATAATTCATTTCCAGTGTATCAGATGTTTTTTTCCACTGAAATATGTCTGGGGATGTGCTTTTGATTTATTATGCTTGCCCTGTGATTTATTATTCAAAAATGAGCAACTTGGAAAACAAATATTCAGTATTAGGTGATTGTCCCGTCTGCTGTACAAAAAGCAGGTGTACAAAGTCTAGGGGAAAGCAGAAGCTGAAGGAAGCTGTAACTATATAGGTGGGATTAAGAAAGAAAGCCTTAGTACTCCAACAGTAATCGCTAGACGTTGAAGATGAAACAATTAAACAAAGTCTTTGTAAAACAGGCACCCAAAATGGCTTTAATACTAATGCAGAAGAAGGGGTTTCCAAATAAACTATCTTGCAACTGAAGTTGAATCAATTTGAATTTCATAACTTATTGGCACTGTCGATCTATACTGCACTGTTCCCAGTTGTGACCTGGTGCTATGTTGAATAATGGCATGTCCTAGGTATTAGAGTGATTGGCACCCTTAAAGCCAGGATGGATCTAGTATCAGGGCCTAAAGGGCTCTGTGGCCTTGTCTTCACTAGAAAAAAAGGTGAGTTCAAAATCCTAGTGAAGATATGGGAATTAATGATTTTGGCAAAAGTCAGCTGCTCAAGCTAAAGACTGTAGGGGAGTCTGTGGTTTACCTTGACCAGCTAACTTGTGCTAAAACTACAACCTGCCTTGTCTGCATAGCACACTTCATTCCATTAATTGGCACTTGAATTGGCCTAGCCTTAGTGTGAGCAGCCACACTGCAAAGTTGTACTTGAGGTACTGTGTCTAGACTGGTGCTGTACTTAAGTGAGGCTCTAAGACTTTGGGGGGAACAGGCAATGAAATTTTACCTCATGTTAACTCCTGTTAGCTAACAAGAATTAAGAATACACTCTTTTCCCCCCCTAATGTAGACACATCCAGTGTCTAGCTGTACACATGATGCCAAAGTATAAAAGAGGAAGATTTTCCCCACCCCAGATATGTCAGAGGAGGCTAAAGTTGCTTCTTTATTAAAAGGTCATTTATCATTCCTGATAAATCTCACGTACCCACATATTTTGAACAGTGAGATAGACACCTTCTATTTCAGTCTCTGCTGTGTCACATTGCTTCCACAATCAGTCTTCTGTATTTGGACTATGCTTTTGGTTTCCCAGTGTCCTCTAGATTACGGTCCCTGATAATTTGTGAGACTTTGCCTTAGTTTTGTACAGACATGTTCTGAGTAGTTCCAGTCTCTCAGACCCCAGAAAGCAATTTTTGTGAGGTTGGCCCAGCTTTCTTATGGGTAGAGATACGTATCCTGTGTGCAGTTCCTGTAACCATCTTCCAGACAGCTCTGAGACTGGTTCATTAGTTTTCAACATAGGGAAATATTTAGGGACGTTTCTATGTTCTATTCCCAGTCCTTGTTGGCAACACTGTTACCACCAAGAATTTTTTGTGTAAGAGTTATTAGCGTCTGTTTGATCATTTTCATATATAATGTATTGTTCCCCGAAGCCTGATTATAGTCCAGTGTTTAACTTTTAAAAACAGAACCTTTCTAAAAAGCACTTCTGTATTTTGTAGCCCTACTTCATGTGAGATGTTAATATCAAAACACAGTACAGGGAATGTACTTCCCATTACACAGTCTGGCTCTCATGCCTTGTTTTGCTCCTCAGGAGTTTAGATAATTGATTGTGCTCTTCTTCTGATGAGTCAAAATCCATCAATACAATTGCTTTGGCTTCAGAGGGCTTTGTAAAAAGAAATCCCATGCATTGATATGTTCAGCAAAATTGGGCTCTCAGAATCGAGGGCTACAGTAGTAACTTAAGTTTTCCTGAACCATTTTCAAAGAGATGGGAAAACAGAACCACTCTGAATAGATTTGAGAAAAAGATTGTTCCTCTAGTCCAAATTTTTAGTCAAATTTACAGAATTTCCTTTGTTTGTTTTTTAACTTCACCAAACAAAACACCCTCAACAACCCATTTTCCCTATAGAAATCTGCATTTCTACACAGCTTATAAAAATGTTAACCAGCAAACAACAATGAAAAATGAACTTCATTTTCTTTTGCCTTTTAGCAACATCAACAAAAGTCAGAATTATCTACTCTACCTATATACTTATGGAATTTATATGGCACTAATAACTTACCTTGATTGGTGAAAATAATACAAGTTACATCTGTGTAGCAACTTTCATACTGAAAGGTCCAAATGCATTTCATAAACTAAGGCCAGATCTTCTCTGCACTCATGCAGATCCCAGCCCAGAGATGGAGATCAGGTAGCTTGCATATTCCCTGTTCAGAGAATAATTGGAGAGGGTTCAGAGAAGAGCCATGAGAAAGATTAAAAAGATTAGAAACCAGGCCTTATAGTGACAGACCCAAGGAGCTGAATCTATTTAGCTTAACAAAGAGAAGGTTGAGGTGTGACTTAATTATAATCTATAAAAATGTATGTGGGAAACAAATATTTAATAGTGGGTTTTTCAATCTAGCAGAGAAAGGCATAACACGATCAAATGGCTGGAACTTGAAGCTAGATAAATTCAGACTGGAAATAAGGTGTACATTTTTAACAGTGAGAGTAATCATTGGAACAGTTTACCATGGTTTGTGGTGGATTCTCCATCACTCACTGTTTTAAAATCAAGATGGGATGTTTCTCTAAAATATATGCTCTAGGAATTGTTTTTGGGAAGTTCTGTGACCTGTTTTATACAGGAGGTCAAACTAGCTGATCACAATAGTCCCTTCTGACCCTAAAATATGAATTGGCCACCACATGATTAATTTGGCCCTGTATACCAATGGCACTATGGAAGTGAATCTAGCTCTGGGGAGGTTGGAGGGAGATGAACGTTTGGCTACCAGAAAAAACCCTGGTCTTTGAAAACAGCATTGGGAACTAATGTTTGCACAAAGCCCACACAGAAGCAATAGGGAGCTCAATGTATCTAACACAGACGGTTCAAGGTGTAAATCAATTTTACTGGGATTTAAATCAGTGATCCCAGGGAGTACACATATTTCACTGTTAAAAAGCACTAAATTACCCATCAGCTCTATCAATGAGAAGCATATGCCATAGCCTCTTTTTTAAAAAAAATTATGTATGTTAACAGTGATAATTATGAAAGTTTGAAAATAAATTTCCATGAGTTTCATATCATAGACATTAGAGATGGAAAATCCTGATATAGTAGTTAAGCCTTTAGAGAAGCAAGAGTGTTCCCTATACTACATTCTCCAAGATGCTACTTTAAAAAAGATTAAATCCACAGTTTTTTTCAGTATAGCCAGAGTTCCCTCTAGGATCTCTCGCTTCATTTAAATTCCCAACTCCATTGGCTGAAAGGCCCTGAATCATGGCTACTTGCACTCTGGCCAGAGGAAGATTAACAAGCCCATTAGATCCCATCAGTGCTATTCTTTTGAGAAGCATTGCCTTGGACTGGTGTGAAATGCTCCTGCTTCCATGAGGGTATGAGGATGTCTCAACACTGCACTGGGAAATCTACTGGTGCAGCTTCAGTGATGGTGTCAAGTGATGGATATGCTAGCGTTGAGAGAACACAATCATTTTTACCACTGTGGCTAGGTCTTCACTGCCAAAGAAAAGGTGATGTATACAGTAAGGTCATTACTTTTGTTCAGAAAGCCGGCACAATGCCTATGCACCATTCTTTTGAGCCCTTACTTGGCACATAAGTGGCATATAGCCTTGAGCTGGCCTTTTGCATAGGGTTGAATTTCACCTTACGTTGCCAGGCCAGACTATATCCTTTTTCCTCTGTTCTCTTACAGAATTTTGTACCTATTCCCTTTCTGAGCAGTAAACAATCTCTAATATCCTCAACGTATTGCATGCATCATGGGAAAACATCGGTTTTGTTGCCCTTCTTGGAAACAACTGGATAAACTTAATTTAATTTTCTCTAGAGTAACCATTTCCTTTAAAAATTAACTTGGTTAGAATATGCAATAAGTGAGTGTGAATTATTTAATGCCCATCTCCTTCTCCACTTTTTTTTTATAGTTGTTCTACTCTGCCCCCCCCCCTTAAAAAAAAAAAAACTAGGTATCAGGCCTGTTAAAAATGGATGAAGCATTTGTAAACCCTTAGCAAATGAACAGTCAAGTGACACATGAATAAAACATCTGAAAAATCTCACGGTCTCCTTGCCAGCTCACACTGTCCTGACAGCGTGTGTGAAACACATGGGTCACGTTACCTTAGAGCAACATTGTATGCAATGTGAAAATAAGGTTAGGGGAAAGGATGGTCCTCCTCATAGGGGGCTTCAGTATAATTCCTTCTAATTTATTCTGGTGTAAGTAAATAGATAATCTGTCCCGCAACCTTCATTGCAATTTGCACCTCTTCCAAAATTATCATCAAGAACAGGCCCAGATTAACCAATGTGCACTCAGTGTACTTGCACAAGGCCTCCATCCCAGGGGAGGGGGACCTGATCACCAAAAAATGAAGAAAAAAACTCCCACATGCACAAAAACACCAAGGCCAGAAAGGAAGCGGGGTGGGGCTGCATGGCACCAGGCTAGTCCATTGGGACAGGAGCCACCGTGGGGTGAGTGTGGGGCAGGCTCACTCTGCAAACCATTCTTCCTCCAAGGGCCTCCCACCCAAGGGACAGGACCCGGCCCTCTCCCCATGACATCACACCCCCCTGGGGGCAGGACCCAACTATCCCCTGGCTTCTGACCGCCCCCCCACTCCCCTTGGGTAGGTCTCCCCCTGGGGCCTCCTATCCCTTCAGTCAGGGAAGGTGTGGGGGTAGATACCCAATTGCAATAGTGCAAAGGGCCTCTAAATTCTTTAATCTGTCATGGGTATCAGTATAGTTACATCTCTTTCTTAACAGATATAGCGAGATCAGTGCAACCCCCACAGCATGGATGATACTGGTATAAAGGTGTTTATATCGGTATAGTTTATTTCTGTAAATTTTCACTATACTGCAATAGCTATATTGCTGTAGCTATACCTTCATTACTTGCATCAGCCTCTCCTTATTTCCCAAATCCTCCTTGTTCCACACATGAACACATCTCTTCCTGGCTCTTCGTCCCATGCAAGAGTATCCTTTCCTATCAGTGTAAAAGAGACAGTGAAAATGATGTAATTCTGCAGCACAGAATGCAGAGACCAATAAAAGGTTTGGAAGTGACATGACCCTCATCACACTCAAATGGTGCCCCACAAATCACCCAATTTAACCTTTGTTGCACCTTGTTCCTTTGGAGTGCACCTTTCTCATTTCTTCCAAAGCAGAGCCCCAAACTTCTATCAAATAAACAAACAATCCATCTCAACGTATCAGGCTCTTAATAGAGGGATAACTTAAGGACACATCAGCACTCAGACAGCAGCATTAAGATTTCATCATGCTGCCAATGAGAGAGGATTTAATTAACTCACTTTACCTGTCTTCCCTTGCACAAGACAAATGGAACGGTGCCTCTGCAGAAGAATAATTAATGTGGAGTTTAAAAACGAACTTGAATGTAAAAAACTGTGGCATGTCAGTCAGACTTATTGCTAGGGATGTGACTGAACCAAAACCCCATGTTCTCAACTCCCTAAATTTTGGTTCAGATCAGTGCTAGAGCTTGGAATGTGTGATTGAGGGGAGAAGGCCACTACCGTTGGCATGGGAAGTTCATGATCACTGCCCAGCGCTGGACAGAACAGAAGAGCTTAAGAGTTTAGTTTATTATGGGGTTTTCTTCTGTTTTTGAGGGTAATGAAAAAAGCCTCTTGGGTAGGATTAAGATTTGAGAAGGATTAGTCCATGCTGGGTGAAACTCACCCATGTGCAGAGGGGCAGCACAAAACCCATGCACTGCTTTAATCATACCTTACTTAGAGGGCTTAAGTGGAATGCAAGTGGTTCATTGACCTTGTGGTTGTCCTCTGCACATTGGTGATTTTCAACAACTATACAGATACTCAGATTAGGTGTCTTCAATATACCTTACAGTTCATTATTTGAACAGAGACCCTCAACATTTTCATAAGTAGTCACTCATTTTGTGTGCCTCATATTTTGAATTGCCTTGGTGCTGATTTTCACAAGAGCTAAGCACCCATGGCTTTCAAGGCTATCCACTGGGGCTGCTCATCACTTCTGGAAATTAGCCCCAAGGAGTCTAAAGCAGTACTCCCCAAAATGGAAGCACCCTAACCCAGTGTCCATTCTGGAATATCCATGCCTATTTTTGTGACCAAGAGAGATACTTTGGTTGAGATTTTTCAGGGGAAATAATGAACCTGAAATGTACCTAGTATAGGATGAAAAACTATTCCTTGAGAAATCCACATTTACAGAGTCCATCTCTATCCATCTAAAAAACCCACATCCCTTCCGTGCATAATTAATATTGCTGGTTTTGCTAAAAGGTCAGCAGAAGCCACACAAGGTGCTGTTTCCATTACACACCAGTCAGATTCACTTCTCCCTGCGTTTCTATTTGCCGGTTATAGATTTCCTGTATTTTTCAATTATGTTCTTTTTCTGCAAGGTTAAGTCTGCTGCTGGGGCAACAAGGGATTAATTAAGTGATCTCGGAATAATTATTTATTAGATAACAGTTCCTTTTAGCAGTGGCATTGGTTTGATTATTATAGCACTGCCATTACACAGGTGGAGCCAGGGAGGGAGATGCTGACTGAGTTCTCTGGAGGTTTGATCAAAAGTCAGAATTCATGTTTAGCTGTCAAATGTGCTATTAGGAAAGTTACTGCAAAGAAGAAAACTGGGGTGTGAGGAAAAAAATAAAAACCTGTCTCCATTGCTCAGGAATGTTTGTACATTTTAAGTGACACCTTGAAATGTGATAACAACAACAACAACAAAACGCTTGAGTGATGCATTTTTTTAACTTCACTTCTAGTGCAAAAAAAAAGGAAGGGAAATACCCTGATGGTCCTATGATTAGAGCCACTGGAGCATAGACAAAAGGGCTTGTAACTTTAATCAAAGAAAACAATAGAGGGGGGTTATAAATGTGTACCACATAGTTCTGCCTTTAAAAGAAATTCTTTCCTGCAGCAATTATTAAAACACCATTTGGAGAAAGGTCAATGTATAATATACAATAGCAGAGCTTAAGAGTCTCTGGAGTTACCCATCTACCTGACTCTCATGTTGAGCTAACTGTGGGGCAGATTCTCAGCTGGTGTAAACGGGTGTGTGATGATCTATATCAGATGAGAATCTGACTCATGCTGCTTGGAAAGAACTCTAGTTTCACAAACTATTTGTAGCCAATAACAAATTTCTCTCCTTATTTTATTTATTGTAATCCTAATTAAAATGGTCACATTTCTGCCTGCCATACTCACATTGAGTAGCATTGCATTCCATAGATAGTCTTATTAACATCTGTGGACTACTCACAGGAGTAAGGTACAACATGAGTAAGGGTATCAGAATTTGACCCTGTGACAATAAAACAAAACATAAGTAACATGATAGCCAGCATTAACAACTGCAATGTAATAATACGAATATCAGTCTAATAATCATAGGACTGGAAGGGACCTCGAGAGATCATCTAGTCCAGTCCCCTGCACTCATGGCAGGACTAAGTATTATCTAGACCATCCCTGACAGGCGTTTTATCTAACCTGCTCCTAAAAATCTCCAACAATGGAGATTCTATAATCTCCTAGGCAATTTATTGCAGTGCGTAACCAGGAACAATCAGTAAAATCGGTGCTCAAATTAGCTTTAAAAACTCCTGATTGAGATATTCAAAGTTACTAGTGATTTTAGGATTCGGGAGGGGGGGGGGGGCCCAAAAGGTTTTGATGGATGATTCAAACTTTTATAAACAAGAGGAGGGAAACAAAACTGGCTTTTAAGGTAGCTGCAGAAAGGAGTCTTCACATGTAAACATATTTGCACTAGCATTTGTGAGGTTCACACTTTCAGGAGACAGTGCTTTTTTTTTTTCTATCTTACAAATGTGACTGGAAAACCAATAAGAGAGACCGAAAATTTCATCAGTCTGTTTGTGGCTTTATATCAACTGAATAATTCCTTGCAGCAATGACCCAGATCTACAGATGACCGATGAAATAAGTGGTTTTAAAATAATGCTGCTTTCCCTTAGCTTACAACAGAGTCTAACAAGTGTTGCAAATCTCTTTGTACTATACTGTGCTGTAATGCCACATGTTCTGGCAAGAGACAAATATTTCAACCTGCTGGCCTATTATGAATTGAGTCTCGGTCAAGCATCCACGTGGTATTGAAAGGAGAAGAGTAGTTACATAGCATCCACTTAAGGTAAGAGAAAGTTTGTGCTAAGAAAGCTGACTGACACATCTTGGTCATGTAGATGCTGTAGAGTTCTCTGATTTCAATCTGTGCTGGAGTAAACAAATATCAAAACCCACTACTGCTAAAAGAACAGAGTGTGTGGTATACAAAGAGATTTATATGCAGTACATATCTAACGGAAGGAAGGAAGGCTGCTGTGAAGAATTTCTTGTGTCATTCTGAACCATGAGAGCGATGTTGAAGTTGGTTGGGATGCCAATATCACAAACTCTTGAAATATTAATTTCCTTGATCTTAGTTTGCCTATTCTATTCTGTTCTATTCTACAAAGGTTCTCATACAGCCTTCAATCACCATATCTGAGTGCCCTCCAGAAGTGCATTAAGCAACATCACTAACATCTGTCATGTGTGATTCATTCTCTCTCATCCTCTCCCAGGGGAAAAATTGAGAGTGCATTTTAGTGTTATGCTTTGGTAGGTTTTCGTGTGTATATTAGAGAAGATCCAGGCCAAAAACTGTGATTTGCACCTGGAGTGGAGACTGAGATGGATTTTCCTGCTTCTTTCCCTTTCTGCACTATGCCAGGTTAAACAATATTTGTTGAAAACTGTATTCCATGAAGTTTGTGATAGTTTTTGAATAAATTGTTTTCACCCTTGTTATAATTGTAACAATATAATAGCTATCTCTTAGATAGTGCTATTCATCCAGAAATCTCAAAGCTCTTTATAAAGGAGATCAGTATCATTCTCCATATTTTACAGATGGGGAAATTGAGATGCAGGGAGGTGAAGTGACTTACCCAAGGTCATCCAGCAGACAAGTGGTAGAGCTGGGAATGGAACCTAGCTTGCTTGAGTTCTAGTCAAATGCACTAGCCACTAGACCACACTGTTATCATCCAGTTTATAGAATATATAATTTCTCTCCTCTCTCTTATGCCTCTCTATTCCATTTGGAACATAAAGTCCTCACTACTGCCTTCCATATTTGATGGTCGCCTTCTGCATTCTCAGCTTCTTCCCATGTCAATCTGATAGCTTTCAGTTCTGCTTCTATTGTGCATTTCCATGTTATCCTTGGTCTACCTTGTTGCCTTTTGCCCTGGGGGTTCCAGTCCAACACCTGTCTTGTTATATTACTCAGGTCTTTCCTCCATGTATGTCCTAGGCCTCTCCATTTTTGTTCTGTAATTTCCTGTCCTATCAGTTTCTGTTTTGTCCTCCTACAGTGTTCTTTGTTTGTGATTTCTTTGTGGTCATCTGATATTGAGGATTTGTCTAAGGCAGAATGTTTATGAAAACTTGGAGTTTAGCAAGTAAGGTCTTAAGTTTGCAAGTTTCCACACTATGAAGGAAGACCAACTTTACAGCGGTGTTAAATATTCAAAGTGTAGTTTGAAGGGCAAGATTTCAGTTTCTCCAGATTGACTTTAGAGTTGCAAAGGCATATCTGACTTTCACTATTCTGGCTTTAATGTCTTTGCCTGTTCCACCTGTTGTACATACAATGCTGACAAGATATGTGCCATATCAGACCTCTTCAATATCAGGCCAAGAAAGTATAATTGGTGTTTCTTGTTGGGTGTTGATTCATATGGTTTTAGTTTTCCAAGTACTGATTTTCAACCCTACTAATTGTGCAGTGGCCTGGAGATCATTTGTTTTCACTTGCTTGTCCCTATAGGTCTGGGATAGCAAGTTGATGTCATCAGCAAAGTCAAGATCCTCTATCTTGTTTGTAAAAGTCCATTGTATGCCCCTTGATTGTTCTGCAGTCTTTCTCATTACCCCAATCCACTACTGGTAAAATAAATCCTGAGCGACATAAGACATCCTTATCTTACCTTCACAGTAACTTTGAAAGGCTTCATCAGTTCAGTATTATGTATTACTCTGGCCTGTCATACTTTCATAATAGCACTGAATGATGTCTCCCTCAGAAATTTGTAAGTGTATAAAAGAGTAACATTTACCACTAGGCAGAAAGGTCAGTACAAGGCCTGTGCACAATTTAAGATCTTGTGCCCAGATCCGCAAAGGTACTTAGATTCCTAATTTCCATTGAAATCAGAAGGGGGTGGGGGCGGACTTAAGTGGTGCATGTTACAAGAGTGAGCTACAAAAGATCTGTCTATATAATATCATTAGATAATGTGCCATTAGATTGTGATTAAGAATACATAGCATTGTTCATACATTTTGTAGGAATCATAAAAATTGTGTTATGCATTGCAGTGGCTTTCAGTGTGCAGCTCTTTCCATTTAGCTTTTAACAGTATACATGCTTGATCCTAGCCCCTTTGCAAAGGGGAGAAATTAAACAAGCAAATCATTTTGAGAAAACATTGTGACATTTATCAGATAAAATGCACAACAAATACATTTTTCCTCCCATCATTCACACAGCCTTCCTTTGTACCTTTCTCTCCTGCTTCCCTCATTTTTAAGATCTATTCCTCCAATTTGTGCATGTTACTAACCTTGTCCCCTACTAACTGTTTATCTCTGGTCCATATAATGGCACAGAATTTAGATCAGCATGGACCAAACACCACTGGAGTGGATCATCTGCTGAGGGATAAGCATGTGATGGAGCAGAGTTCCTGCAAATCTAATTGCACTGGTATGCGTCCATATGTGAATGCATCTGAGCATGAAAACACATGTTACTGTTGCCTGAAAGCAGCGTTTCTCAGAGACTACAGAAATCAGAGCTCCTATGGAACTGAAGCAGCCAAGAGAAAAAAGAAAAGAAAAAGAAGCGGCTGACTAATCAGTGAAGAAAAGAAACAAACAAACAAAAAATGCCAGGTGGCACAGCAATGACCTGCCCACCCTGGAAACTAGTGCTCAGGGATATCACCCTTCTTACCCCCCGTCCTCCCTTAAAACTGGTCCTGTGTAAAGCAGCCTCCCTGAGAACTGGCACCTTAGGTAGTTGATCACACCTTATGTAGTTAGGTAGTTCATTAATTTTTATACTTATTAGATCATCCTTATTACTATTCTTAATAGTTTCATTTGAGGGCCAACTGTACTTTGCCCGAGATAGGTTACAAATGGAAAAGAAATCCCTGCCCCAAAATGGTTTCACTATTACATGGTATAGAAGAGACACGGCTCAATCCTCAGGGCACTCTGGTCTTTGTGTACTGCTCTAAATTATGTTGAGGGACAAACTGGTTCCTGCTAATTTTTTTTTGCTTCTCTTCCTTATGTACAGAGCCAGATTCTCAGCTGGTGTAAATTGATCTGGTTCCATGTGCCCAAATCTGCTCTAAGTTAACACTTGTGTAAATCTAGAGTAACCCCACTAATGTCAATGAATTTACTTTGCATTTATACCATATGCACTGAGAGCTGAACTGGGCCATGCACCTGAGTCACTGTCCAACACGAATGGAGTTGTGCTATTTCCTTGCTAGCTAGTTTCTCAATGAACACTTGCTAATCCAATATTCTGCAATTAGCAGTTGTCCCTGCTATGTATTTGGAGAGGAAAGTAACCAGGTATAAATCTTTGGCTCATCTCCATCAATACCTCTATCTCGGTCTGTCTGTCTAATTGCTATTGACTGTGGAAAGTAGTTTTTGATCGAGGCATGAAGTAAAGTGATATTGATTACAGTAAATGAACTTTTTTGCAGTTGGCGAGTCAATTGGGGTAGAGGAAGGGCAATAGCCGGCATTTTCACATTGTGTATGGTCGGAAAATACGAATCCCACCTGGGCAACCTCTGACCCACTTCTAGGTGGTTGGGCTCAAGATGGCGTGAGGTAACCATGAATTCCTCTCCTTTAATATCAAAACCCAGCTGCCCTGAGTTCGAGTGGAATAAAAATCAGCTTGGCCTCCTTGCTCCTTCAAAATAGAACAGAAGGAAATTAGAACAAAAACAGATTTAACTTTTAATCCCTCAAGTTACGAGCTTTTGCCATGTAATTTTTTTATCACAACAACATATTTCATCCTGGAGAAATAGCGGTGACAAAGTAAAGTAATCCATATCAACAGCACATTTGATTTATACATCTGTCAGGACCTGGTGCCATGTTCCGCTCTTTTCTGATTAGAGATGGGCAAGAGTGCAAGCACCTCGCTGCGATTCCTTGATAGATTCAAAATAATGCCCAGGACACGCAGAACGCTGCTGCCTGTTTCAATATCCCTAAGCTGTGTAATCACCTCCATTCTATCTGCACCTGCTCCCCCATTCATGTTAAATTGAAGTCTTTGGACCAAAGTCCACTGTCGCTTACCTTTAAGTATGTGCTTAAGTCCCATTGGTACAGAATTGACTCCTTCTCTCCCCATCCCCATCCTCCTTTAACTACTATAGAAATTATGAAACTACTTGAAACGACAGCTATTCCGCTCAATACAGGTTTAGTGTCTTCTGTTTCATTCATACAAGACAGTGTCCTCCTTCATATCCTATGTTTGTTCCAGTGGTTGCTCATTGCATTGCAAAATGTGAGAGTGTAGATTCTTTTTCTAAAAAAGGACAACTTCATTACAATATCTACTTGCTATACTAATTTACTGTAACACAATAATTAGGGTAATTAGATTATGCCATATAATTAATCAAATCCTTACATTCCTATTTTCCTATGTCTTACAGCATAGACTGGAGCTCTTAAGGGGACAGAACATCTGTCAGGACAATACGACATTATGGAACTATGTATGTGGTTTAGATTCTAAACTCTTCAGTGCTGGCATGGTATACATTTTGTGTCTTCTTCAGCACTTAATGAATAAAATAAGTAACAATCATAATAATCAGTAATAAAACAAACATCAGGGACTTGGGGAGCCTTTTTGGATAAATTACAAACTGATGTGAACCACTACCTACATATTCAAACAGAATCCTACCCCAAATTCATAGGACAGCTTTGTTGGGAAATGACAAAGGGTTTGTCAGAATCAGTCCAATTTGATAAGAAATATCAAGCCTGTTCTTTGTCACCACCATCTACCTGATCCAAATTCTGTTGAAATCAGTGGGAGTCTTTTCACTGATCTCAATGAGCTTCAGATCAGGCCCTCTTTGAGCTGCTACAGCAATGTAAATGAGACTTAAAGCTGCCTGAAGTGGGCAGCTGAGTATTTCCCCAGTGTGGAATAATTCTTGGCTATTGTACAGTTCTACACCACCCCTCCATTCCAAGCTAAGAGAACATGATGAGACCATGGCTGGAGGACATTGGGCCTAGTGATATCCATGGACATAATGGTTCCTATGGGGCCATTACAAGATGGCACAATTTAGAGCACTCTTGAGGCTGTTCCAAGATGTGTGAGGGTGGAAATAATCCTGAGTTCACGGAGGTAAAGGGTCAGGAAATGGAGAAGAAAAACAAACAAACAATCTTTACTCCTCATCTTTCAGGTACATCAAATATTGTTCTGCTGCAGCTGAGGATCTGGCCCATTGATCATTTTATTTATGTAACAAATACACCCAGCATGCATCTGTTATTCCTCTCATACTTGTCATCCCAATTTTCTTTCACAATTCCTCAGTTTTTTTTCTTTTGTCTTCCTTTGACTGTATTCATTTTTCTCTCTCCCTTCTCCTCTTTTGCCCTATTTCTCTCATTCTTCTAGTTTCTTCCATGAGCTAACTTTTAAAAATTTATGCTTTTATTTCACTAAACCCTTTTGGTTCATCCTGTGCTATTTTCCATGCCTTTGCTATTTTTAATGTTCAGTATTTATTGCTCCATCTTTATAGCTTTCTTAATTTATTGCTTTCCACACTTTTTTTCTATTGGATCATTTATTTTGTATTTTTGGCAGAGAGGATCTGATTTTTTTCTATTTTTTTTTAAATGTGAATGCTATTTTTATTTAATTTTCTTATTTTTTTTCCACATTTTGATCTTTTGACAACTTCATTACAGTAATTGTTCCTTGCTTTTTCTCTTATTCACTCTCATGTCTTTATTACCCTATAATAATATGTCTTACCGTATAATGCAATTAATTTCCCCTTCTGCGATGTGATGAGGAGTCAGGACTCCTGGTTCTAGTCCTATTTCCATCATTGACTACCTGTGAAACTTCAGGCAAGTCTCTGTGACTCTATTTCCCCTCCCACTTTTGTCTCTCTCGTGTGTTTAGATTATGAAGTCTTAGGGCAGGGAGTGTCTCTCACTATGCATCTGTACGACACCCAGCACAATGAATATATAATATATTCAATATAATATTAATATTAATTTCTTCCATTAAGCATCTCTCCTTTTTTTCCCATTTCAGTGCATAAACCTAGATTGCCCACTCTATGAAAATAATACAGTCTAGTGTTAGAGTCCACTCTTATGTAACATCTTGGACATCATCTTTAAGCATTTGTCACACCAAATCATGCCATAATGCCTCACAGTTTCTGGCTGTCAGGTTTCTGACATTGTTTGGAACTGAAAGAGCCAGTGACCATACAACAGCTAAGAACAGTCTCATACTGAAATACACATATTATATATATACCAAGCTTTGAAATAGTTAAGCCACTCAATACAATTTGAGAGAGAAAGAAATCTTTACTAACCATCTTGGCCAGATATGCTCATATAGATTGGGACAGTAGGGTATGTGATTTCTTTATATGAGACTTTCATTTCACACATGGTATTAGTAGATTCATAGATTTTAAGGCCAGAAGAGACCATGTTGCTCTAGTCTGACCTCTTGCATGACTCAGGCTAGAGAACCTCATTCTATAATTTCTGCATCAGCCCATACCTTCTATCTGAGCTAGAGCATAACTTTTTGATAGACATCCAGTCTTGATTTAAAGACTTCAGATGATGGAGAATCCATCACATACCTAGGTAAGTCGTTCCTGTGGTTAATTACCCTCATTGTTAAAAATGTGCACTTTACTTATGTACCTAAATGGGAGATGAATCTGTATGAGAAATGCCAGATAGGTCCAGTAATATGTACAGATTTGACTATGAGTGGTTATAAAGTCAGAATTAAGGCACATATGTTCTTTAACAGCATGGACCATAAAGATCTATGTCACTGGACCCCACATCACAACAGCCTGGATCTTCCTCTCTCTCTAGTAGCTGGTTCATATAAAAGATTAGTCTAACTCTGCTTCCAGTTTCAGGACTTGGGTAGGACTTGTGATTGTGCTTGACTGTGTCGTAATTAGAAACGAACATAAGCACATGCTCAAGTATACTGTGCCCATCACCATGGTATCTGGCCCCTTGAAGGGACATATTCAAAAGCCCAAATCTTCATATTGCCAATGTACTTTATAAAATACAGTAACACTCCCATCCCAGGTGCTTTCAGTTTATTTCCCATAGTGATTTAAGCAATATCTGTTCCAGTTATGGATATTCACCACAATACTCACCACCAAGCAGAAATCTCCAAACCCCCTTTCTTGATCAATTCATAAAGTGTCTGAGGAGGAAATATCAGTGAGGTTTCAAGTAGGGATTTTAAAAAAGGGCACTAATCATCCTGATTTTAGAAATAACCATGGGTGGTGGGAAACAGTCTCTTGGTGTTTCAAATCTCTGTTAGCAGGAAATCAAAGGTGCTCCTTTAAAAACAAACCAACAAACAAAAAAAGCACACCTCAATATATTACAATCCTCCTTGATCAGGCTCCTGTACTTACATCCAATTCTCTTTCCAGGGGCTTTATGGAGATTTGTTATGGAAACATCAATAGTCTCCACCTCTCTCTGGACTCATTTAGTCTGTTTACAAAATACTATCAAATGTTGGTATCGCCTCTTTAATTCATTCCCTGACATTTAATTATTGTTCTGTAAATCACTTATCTGAGGAAAAGAAAAAGTGTAATGAGATTTTTAAAATATTGGTGATAATTATTTTCCACTTAGTCTTAATGAAGCCCCTTGGTGCAATAAAAGAAACTGAACAGACAACCAGAAATATGTCTCTTAAATTCTAGCTATGGCAAGAGGCATAAAGGACTTATAAAGTGTCTTAGAAATACATTTAAATAGTAAATAATAATGTCTTACATTATATAGTGTTCTTCATCCCAGTGGATCTCAGAGCACTTTAAAGTTTCTGGGTGTGGTTCTCCACCTCCATGCTTATGTAATCACTTAGGGCTTGTCTACACTACCGCTTAAGTCGATGTAACTTACGTTGGTCAGGGGTGTGAAAAAGTCACCCCCCTGAGCGATGTACATTACATCAACTTAAAGCTGTGTCCACATCACGCTATGTCAGGGAGAGATGCTCTCCCATTGGCAGAGAGTGTCCTCACCAAACACGCTACAGAAGCACAGCTGCACCGATGCAACTGTGCCAATTTAGCACAGTGTTGTAGACTAACCTTTATGTAGGGTGCTAAGTGGGAGTAAGATACTTTCACCTGTATAAGGCTTCCCTATTCAGCATAGCGCTTCAGCGAAAGCGGAGTATGAGCTTAGGCATCTTCCTGAATCCGGGCCCAAACTAATGGAGAATTATGTTTCATTAGTATCTTTGCCCTCACTTTGACCAGGGTGCAAATGCCGTGCACAAACAGGTTGTGTATAAACAAATGATCCACCAGTCAAAAACAGCCACCAATAGTGTGGAATGTATCAACTGTTTTTCATTGTTGATACTATACAAAGATGTTGGGGAAGGGAAGGGAAGAATAACGTTTCCATTCGCAAATGAAGGGACAATTTAACATGAAGTAATTACTGGGGCTAACTCCCCTAACTCATGGGAAACTGGGCATGGGATTGTCAATGAAGAAAAAGAAACGTTACCATTTAGGGTGAAATTCTCCCCTTTGCAGAATCCCAGAACTCAATTAGTCTCAAGTATTATAATAATAATTTGCTAATTAATTTTACAGTGTATTGGTTTCTATTTCAGTTTACTAAAGACAATCTAATGCAGTTTTTCATAGCTTCTTTTAAAACACATGGTTCATAAAATTAAGCAGAGGTCAGAATGTCCTGCTGACATGGCTGCAATTATTTTTGCTTCTGAGAAATTTAGTCACAAGGATGGATAAGGAAATCTCTGTCATTTTTATTTCTGACCTTGAGGGACTGGAGAGAAGCCATCAAAAGCGGGAAAGTTTGCCTGCCCTCTTTGCAGTGTCAAGCTTTTAGCCTGCTGTATGACAAAATAGCAGGTCCACTGGAGCAGGGAACAGTGCAGCAGGAGGTTATTTGAGTGGTTTGATTTTCTTTGGAAAATAAAACCCCAGGATAAAGTGTTGTAGGTTTATTCCTCCCTTGTCCTTTCTGCATTCATCAAGGGCTGTAGACAGAGTATAAAGAACCCACCCTTCAGGGCATAATTATACCAAGAAAATCAAACATTAGAGAAAATAGTTTAAGAACTCTTTATTTGACTATCATTAAATGAAGTGAGAGTGAAAGATGTAAATAACTTCGCTAGCTTATAATCGTTATGAAAATTCAGCGCTAGAAGGAAGATTCCTCTGAGAGTTGGTTTGGGGATGATATTGAATTATGTTTTGTTTCCAATATTAAGGTTTTCAATTATTGCTGGAAGAGTAGAGAGATGAGATAGCTAATAAATATCTAAACCATAGACATCCCCTCAGAATAAGCACATACATCTGTAGAGATAAAGCCCATCCCCACATAACATGGCTTCGATACTCAAGATGCGAGTGCACTTCAATCACTGATCATAGGTTGTTTTCAATATTTCATTTATAATGATGTATCACTAGTGCTTTGTGCTCAGCTATATACCTCTTTGAGATCTTCAAGTGCTTTTCAGGCATTAATTAATTAAGCCTCAAACCGCCCCTGGGAATCAGGGAAGTATTATTATAGCCATTTCATAGAGAGGTTAAAAGGTTTGCACAAAGTCACACAGAATCAGTCAGTGGCTGAGCTGCAAACACCAGTCCCCACACTCTGCTCCTTAAGTACATGGAATGCTAAAGCTGAACTAAATAGCATATTGAAGCAGGCAGGAAAGACCAAGATCCCTTCAGCACACACCATGCAAAAACTAATCAAGTGGGATACATATCCAACTCTTGTCTAAAATAGATACACAAGGAAAATTGATTGTTTGCCAGAAAATACAGTTTTCACGATACCAAGAGAAATACCCTCTGTGGCAAATACTCTAAGGATTTGCTGCTAACACTATTTATGGGGAGAGTTTTTCTCTTTTAGATTCAATGATAAGAGGAAGGATGGTTGAGTGGTTAGGTCACTAGCCTGTGTGTTAAGAGAGACTAGGTTCAATTTCTTGCTCTGCTGCAGCTTTCTTGTCTGATCTTGGGCAAGTCACTTAATCTTTTTGTGCTTCAGTTTCTCATCTGTAAAATGAGGATAGTAATGCTTCCTATTCCGGTGTGTTGAGAAGACATATTAAAGACTATGAGGTGCTCAGATACTCCAGTACTGGGGGCTATATAAGTATCTTTGATAAACAGAGGGCATATGTTTCAATAAAGCTAGAATTTCAAGTTGTTTAGGCTACTCTGCCACACCAAGGGGCTGAGAGAGTGCAAATATTAGGACCTTCTCCCACCCTTGCCCCAACATGTGTCATCAGCAGGGTATGAGCCTAGCATACACCTCTGCCACTTGAGCTAAGGCAGTAACTTCATTATCCAACAGCAGTGATAGACTGTTATCCATTAGTGAATCACCCACAAGTGCAGGAGATAGTACACATTTATACTTCCCTATAAGAGGAAGCTTGCCCTGTTTGTCAGAGGCCTGCTGAAGTTCAAGTACATTGCTTTGGCTCCACTTTTGCAACATAACTCCCTGTGTGCATTGTGGGCAGGGCTGGAATCTGGGACCTTTAGCTGGGTTAGTTGTTCTGTAATAGTTTCTCATCTGGTAACGGTGCCCTTCAACCAGGTCAGCATTTACCCCACCATTTCTGGGGTTATGAAGTCCAACAGGATTACTACCAAATGCCATCTCTAGCTGGTGTTCAGCCTCGGCTCAGGCTCTGTAACAACACTACACCAGTGACTGACCGGTGAATCCCACTCCCTGTTGCTGTTTCCCTGTGCTCCTTCCCACCCAGCCTCTCTATTTTGCCTTTTTCTGGGTTTGCCACTGAAACTTATTCTACTCCCAGTTGCTACTTCATCCCTCCTAGCTTCTTGGAAGATTCCTTTCTCCAGAGCAGGATTCCAGAGCTTGATCTACCCTCATACTTCCTCCTTATCCCTAGCAATCCCCCTCCTCTGAGGGAGTGACTAAACTCTTTCTGCTACAGCCCCTTTCTGTTCTCAGCTTCTTTCCCTTACAGTGCTGGCCTAGCCCTACCAGAGCTGGGCTTCACTCTCAATCCCCTGGCTCTCCTTCTCTCAGGTGACCAGTGACCTAACTGGCCTCTCAGGCCCTCGTTATCCCCATCAGCACTGGTGTGCGGGTGCACACTCATCACAGTCTCTGTTTTTTTCATGAAAAAATGTGAAAGGTCACATTTCATCCTATTGGAAAAACAGGCAAAAAGCTCTGAAATCTCAAATTTTTTTGTGAAACAGCAAACTCTTTCTCCACTCAGGTCCGCTATTGGTTTCAATATGATTACCCACAACATTAAATCCTACACCCACTAGTAAGTGTTTGTAACATCAGGCCTGCTGTGTTTCTCATATGGATTGTGCCATTTACTAAGCCATACAATCAGTTTTCTGAACAAATTCTCCCAACCTCTCTTATTATTTACCCCAAAGAGGAAAAACCCTACGTCCCTTTTTCCATCTCTCCCTCATTGCATAGTCCAGTGAAGATATCATTCTTGTTGTCAATGAGAATTCAGTTACACTTGTTTAAAATCTCCTATTCAGGGCTTAATTGACTGTTTTCTGTGTCTCATTCTAGCAGCTCAGCTCATTTCCCACAGAATAAATTATGTGTCCCCACTGAGGTTTTGCAAATGGCCCAACCTTTAACACTTCCCCCACATCAGCAAGGCTGTAGGCATCATTTCTTTCAGTCCTAATCCATGGGTAGGCTCAAGCACAGGAGATCAGAACACCACTAAAGAACAGAGATTTCCCTCCCCTTCCCATATTAAAAATACAAATCCAAAACTTGTTCATAAATTCTTAATGTTATGCCAGGAGCCTTAGCTGCCTGGACTAAATCAGCAGTCACTGAATGGGGCTGCATACAGAGCATATAGCCACAATGGGCATAATGTTGCTTCAAGTCACTGTGTATTAAAGAGACAGTGGGCTCACGTAGTTTAAGCCCAAAATAAAGGTGTCATTAAAAGAAAATTACGGGGTGAGATTGTGTTACCAAACAACAAATACATAGGATATTTTTTCATTGTCTGTTTCTTCTTAAATCCAGTTAAACACATAATTTTTACTCTCTAAACTCTTGTGTGCTAGTGTATCAGAACCAGAATAGGAAAAGGGCCAAGATACTTTCACCTTCTAAGATCAGGGAGATGTAAAATGTAAGTCGAATGCTGTCAAAGCAAGAAAGGTCCTATCTGCACATATGTACATGGCTCCCATCACCACAGTGTCTAAGAACCTGTGTGGTTGTGAAGTGTCATTTACCCAATTTTACAGATGGGAAACTGAGGCACGGAGCCTTTATGTAACTTGCCCAAGGTTACTCAAGAAGCCTGTCACAGAGCAGGGAACCAAACCCATGTCTTCCATTGTTCTTGACTAGTGCCCTAAACACTATACACAAGCCGTTCACTCCTTTGCTCATAGCGAGGCATTCTCCATGGCTTTGCAACTTGCTGCAATTTTAGTTCTGAAATAGCCTGAATCTGATGGTGAGCGTCAGGGCATGTTGCAAAGCTTATTGCTTTCCCCAGTGATCTGGAAATGGGTGAGAATTAAGAACATAAGAACGGCTATACTGGGTCAGACCAAAGATCCATCTAGCCCAGTAGCCTCTCTTCCGACAGTGGCCAATGTCAGGTGCCCCAGAGTGAATGAATTGAACAGGTACTCACCAAGTGATCCATCCCCTGTAACCGATTCCCAGCTTCTGGCAAACAGAGGCTAGAGACACCATCCCTGCCCATCCTGGCTAATAGCCATTGATGGACCTATCCTCCATGAATTTATCTAGTTCTTTTTTGAACCCTGTTATAGTCGTGGCCTTCACAACATCCTCTGGCAAGGAGTTCAACAGGTTGACTGTGTGTTGTGTAAAGAACATTGTTAGAGTGGGGTAATATAGGCAGGGAAGTTTTTTAGATGCTTAGCCCGTTGGTTCTGGATTATATTAAATTATACTTCGGCATATAGGATATGATTTACAATGGATTTTTAAACTATGTCAAGGGCAACATGATAAATGGTCAAAAAACAGCATGAGGAGAGTTGGGAGGGAGGATTGAATGTAAATTTTGTTGAATTTTCTCCTCCCAATATTTTAAAATTCAAATTTTCATACGGACATTTATGTAAATTATGGCAGTTGAAGATTTTCAACCAGCCCTAGTTAAATTATGTTTTTAAGAATGAGAGAAAACTTGAATGGTTCAGGGTGCATAGACCCTCTGTATAGGGGTGCATTTCACCTTTAAGTCTTATTGACTTCAGTTACTTCATTTACATCAACTCATTTGAGTAAAAACTGCATGCAGGACTGGGTCATTAGAGTGAAATGCATCCCAGTGCAAAGGACACATATCAGGCCTTAGATCTGCTTTTACCTCATGTTAAGAGCATAAGTGGACCTTAAGTAGAACATGAGTCCTGGTGCAGATCTGTGAGAATTTCAATCTCTATTATTGTTTGTAGTGTTATTGTAGCTGTGTTGGTCCCAGGATATGAGAGAGACAAGGTGGGTGAAGTCATATCTTTTTATTGAACCAACTTCTGTTGATGAAAGGAACAACAGGAGTTGGTCCAATAAGTTTACCTCACCCACCTTGTCTCTCTAATCTTTACTGTTGTTGTTCATTATTTGTATGGTGGCATCACCTAGGAGCCCTCGCCATAGACCCGGACTCCACCAGGCTGGGTGCTGCACAAACAAAACAAAAAAAACAAACAGATGGCCCCTGCCATAAGGACCTTACAATCTAAATATAAGACAAGGGACAACTGATGGATACTTGCAGAGTGGGGAGTATAAGGAAACAATGAGTCAATAATCATTAGCATGACGAACAGGGGTCTCAACACACCAGCAGTCAGAGTGTGTGTAGTGCCCTGAGCACCCACTGGAAAATGAAGGGCCGGCCGCATTAGCACCTATTTACTACTGAAGTCAAACAGTTAATTAATCTGGGGGCAAGTCCAAGTCACCATACTCACAGGAGTAGCCCCACAGATAAACAACTATTTCATCATATTAATATTTTATTAACTCTTACATAATTTTGCCCTGGGTAGTCACTGGGTGCATTTGCAAAGATAACTATGAAATGGGGTTTTGATATCCTCAGCTGGTTTCAGCTTTGCAAATAGTTTCATTAGCAGAAGAATGTTTTTGGTATAAGTGGAGTTATTCCTTCTAGGCATTCTACAGGTTAACAGGTATCAAGAGGTAAACATTAGAAGGTCTAATTTAAGTGTAGAGTTTGGATACTAATAATTATAATAAAACAATACTTTCCGTTATTATTAAGCCATTCCTCTGAGGAACTTATTTATTTTTTTATGTACCCTAAGGCTCAAATTTCCAAAATTGGCTTTCCTTTTTGGCAAATAAATACTATTGCTTATATTTCTCTTCCTCCCACATGGAAGGTTCTTAGGCCAGATTTTCCAGACAACTCAGGGCTACAAGTTTCCAAGTTTTCAGCACCCACAACTAAGGAGAGATTTTCTAAAGACCATCACTCATATTTAGGCACCTAAATAAGGACAAGATTCTCACAAGTGCTCAGCAACTCTCATTGTGGAAATCTATGGCCCATTTTTCAAAAGAGCATAGCACCTAGTGTACTGAAGACTTCCGAATATCTATTTTATAGATCTGCATTAGGTTTTTATGCTGCTCCCCATCACCATAGTATCTGAGAGCCTTCCTTGTAAAGTCAATACCATGAACACAATAGATTTCATGGAGTTTCGCACACTTCTCTCTCTTCAGGGTCAAAACCCTGCTTGAAGTAGGAGTATTGGTTGGGGGAGGTGGTTGGGGATAAAAGAGGTGCTCCAGTTGTGTGAGTCATGTCTGGTGGAAAGGCTTTCTCATGGAGAAAGGCCTTGCAACATTCTCTAAAGATGGTTAGACTCTCAAGCATGCTCTGCTCTGGAAGAATGTCCCATAGCCAGATCCCCTTAACAGAGAATGCTCTCTCCCCAGCTCTCACATACTTCCTCCTGGCTTTGAGATTTGCATTGTCCCAGAGGAGTACAGCTGTTGTAGTGGTTCACAGATGGAAATTAAATGTTTGATGTAGCTGGGGCGTGATCCATTAATTGCTTTGTTTAATTAATCTGGCCCCTAGGGTCCGATTTTCAGAAGTGCTGAGCACCTGCCACTCCAGCTGAGGTCAATGGGACTAAACAGCTGACCCCACAGGTGTCTCCAGATTGGTTGGATCATCAGCGTTAGGCGCTGCACGGCATTTTTTCAAGTATTAAGTGTTAATCTTCTCTCTCCTCTTTGGACATTGTATACTGGGCTTAGACTCTGCTGCTTTGAGCTTCCCTTTGACTATGTTGCCTTTAGATCTAATTTTGTTTGCTTGATTGCCTCTTCTTCCTTTTTTATATCAGACAGTTTATGGAGTTAACTTCAAAAGCGTTCTTTTGTCAGACATTCTTGTTTCTGCAGTTTGTCCTTTCAGCCACCAAACCCATCTACCCATTGGCAACTCACTGTTCACTTTGCACTTTGATTCACTAGAGAATGACAATTTCACTTGATTTACCCTGACTTGTTTATGTCCTTGTCTCTCTCCAAATGACCTCAAGCATTAACAGGCTAACAGGGACGAAGGGAATACTGAAAAATAAACCACAAAAGCAAACTTAATAGAAAGACTCAAATGATAGCCCCGGGAGGGGGGGGGGGAAGTATCCCCACTGTGATGTTTTTCAAACAAGATCAAACCAGAGAATACAGTTTGAGAACAGAGAAGTGAATTCTCCTAAGTAGCCAGCCTCTTACTTCTTCAATATATGCAAATACAGAGTATTATTTTGTCTTATTTTAGTGAGCTTCACAAAGCAAAGGAGTTAGACACTGGCAATATAATGACTGTGGACCTGATCCCAAGTCCACTGAAGTCAATGGAAAGACATAGTCTTTTAATCAGACCCTATGTAAGCAAATCATAATGCCCCATTCTGCACTCACAGGTAGCTCACCCAGAGCATTAGAATCATCTGTTAAGAGAAGAAAACATTGGCCAGGTTACCAGGGTTTCTCCCCCTATACTCATTGGCAAAATGCTCTGACAATTTGCAGCAGGGTTGCTTATAACTGAACCAGTATGTAAATGGAGGATTTTCAGAGGCACAGATGAGACTTAGGCACCCAGGTTGGCTAACTGCCCTATGTACCTTTAAAAATCTTCATCTTATACATTGTACATTATAGCAAGAGGTTAAAGCAATTTCAGATGTTTGTGAGTGCAGTGTGATCCTCACTTTCACCTCTTTATTTCTAAATATCCCTGTCTGTAAAATGAGGGTAAAATTACCACTCAGGGACAGTGTAACTCTTAACCAAACCTAAGGCCAAAAATTTCAAAAGCATCCTCTGACTTTAGGTGTTTAACTTGAGACACCCTTCTAGAGCCTGATTTGGGGAGGGTCTAAGAACTAATAATTCCAAATGACTATGGACAACTAATGATCAGGCTCCATGTGATTGTCTCAAGTATCCAACTATCAAAATACTTCCCAGATAAATTAAGTTCACATGGTGAGGTCCATAGAGAACTTAATGGAGCTTTCTTCTGTTCTCCCTTCCCAGGTTATAGGATGCTCTGCTTGGGTTATATATATGTGTGTATAGATAGTTATGCTATTGACTCTATGAAACTTTGACTTGCTAAAAGGTAATAATCTAGACTAGGCTATGACTGAGATTGGTAAAATTCCATTTGCCAAATCTTAGTAGAGATAAGATTCTTCTTCTACAAGTTAGCAAGTCCTCTCTTTGGAATTTTGCAATGTGACTCCAAAAATGAACCATTTCCAAGTCATCTGCTGTAATCAGAGGAACTTGTTGTACATGCAAATCTAGTTTTCAAAGGTTTAGTCTCATTTTAATCAACTATACTAAATGGACCTAGTGTTTGCCTTTCATCTGGCAGCAAATTAATTATAAAAGAGATATGTTAATATTAATATTGTCTCACTGTAGATGAATGGTTTTTAATATCTTTGATTCTAATATTACCCCTTTGATGACAAAACCTAACTGTATGAATCCAGAAATGGAGGCTGGCAAATTCAGGTAAAGATTTAAATGGAAATGTTTTATCTTTTAATCTGTTGACCCAGTTTAAAGTTCAGAACTGTAATCTATATAAGATGAGCAATTGTTCACTTTTATGGAAATAATTTAAAAGAGTCCAGAATAGATGTTCATTTTTTTTCTCTCTTTCAGCAAAGCTGGCTGCAGGTTGGTGTATAGGCAAGGGGAGGGGCAGGCAATATATCTAGAAACGCTTCATAGATTTCAGTCCGACTTATTCACATTTTTCCTCATTCCCACTTGGCACAGGTAGAAGGTGGATTCTTGCGCTGTCTTTAGTCCTTCTTCTAGGAATCAGCAAACAACATCTAATTAAAATATTAGGCAAATATTTACTGTATTTAGTTGTTTTGTTCTTTTTGCTGTTTATTTAGTCCCTCTTTCTGCAAAGCACTTAAGCCCATGCTTAACTTTAAGCCTGTGCCTTTACCACTGACTTTGATGCATCATTGCTTCAGTGGGTTTAACCACTCACTGAAGACCCTAATTCAGGAAGGTAATTAAGTACCTAACTTTAAACATGTGAGTAGCCTCATTGACTTCAGTGTGACTCCTCCTGTGCTTAAAGCTAGCATGTGCTTATTAAGTACATTCCTGATTTAGGGACTAAGTGCTTTTCTGATTCATGGCCTTAATCTCCCCTGCTCACTGATTGTCTTTGTCCCCCTTCTCCTCCATGCTCTAGGAAGTATTTCCCTTCCCCTGCTCACTCTGCAGTGGCTCCTAGTGGAGGCAAATGTCTGACTCCTCTTCTTCTTTCCAGTTGGTCCTACAGGCATCTATACAGATTACGTCCTACAGAGAAGAGCATAGGTGGAAACAAGGACAAGTCAGCATCATGTCACCTACCAGTTCTCCATGGTCCACCCAGCAAGAGCTCCACAGCCCCAAGTGAAAGGATGCTTTTATGAGAGGAGATATAGCCCTGTGGTAAGGCACTACACTGGAAATCAGGAGACCCAGGTTGAGTGCCCAGCTTTTCCAGAGACTCCTTATGTAACGTTAAGCAAGTCCTTTAATCTCCCTGTACCTCTGCTCCACATCTGTAACTTGAGGATAATAGTATTTCTGTACCCCATGGGGGCAATTCATTAATGACTGACCGTGACAGAGGGACATGTTAGTAGACAGATATCTAGTGTGAGAACCCCTGAACTATGCAATGGTCTTTCTTCTCACCACGTTACTCCATAATCTGTTATATCTCATTTTTGCATGTTTTCCTCACAATAAAACATGCTAATTTCAAAAGAGCAGATGTTGCTGTTGGTTCTTTTTTTTCTTCTTCTTTTCTTTTTTTTTTTTTTTTGCATGCCAGGGAGGGAAAGGGAAGATAATGAAAACCTTTTATTGTTGCTTTTTTTGTGAGGCAGCCGTAATGAGCTAATGTCACAAGGCAGCAGAACAACAAAGCCAAACTTTAGACTTTGCAGCTCCTGATATCACTGTGGGATCTGCTGGCTTTGATCTGACTGTTAAAAACACCTTGATTTGGTGGCAATACTTCACATTAAGGCTCTGTAGTACTTTGCCTGTTTCTTTGTCTCATGGAAGTTAGTCATATTGCAGTCATAAAGGCAATCCGCCATATTTAGGTCACTCTAATTACTCATTTGTATGCAGGAAGTAGCCTTGTAAACCAACTTTTTTCGCTGTTTTTCTTCTTTTAATTATGATTTTGTTCATAACAAGGTGGAGATTAAATTGAACGCTCCAGATCAAGGCAGAGAAGATGGCAGTTTTAATGTGCCTTGAGCCATGGCTTTAGCAAAGCATTTTGTGGGAGTGTTTTATCTTCTGTAGTGAGTGAAATAAGCTGAGCATTAAATTGTTTTGTTTGTTTATGCAAGTTTATGTCCACTTTGTGGGCACTGGTGCACTTTCTTTATGGTCACATTTTAAATAGCAACAGAACTTCAAGGATGCAAGTCTTCTGAAAAATCCACCACAGTTTCTCCATCTCTCATTGACCTAAACTCCACCCATTAATCTCAGCCCTTCCTTCTGACCTCAGATCCCACTACTACATTCCCATCTTCTCCCTCTGTCCTAATCTCCACCCGTTCATTCTTTCCTGATGCCACTATTATCAATAATGTATTTGTTTGCTTTGCAGTCATGTCTAGAAGTTCCAGTGAAGTACTGGGGCTCTATTCTCTTAGACACTGTACAGACACAAAATGAAAGGATGATCCCTGACCTGAAGAGCTTATAGACTACATATAAGAGACAGGAGGTGGATACATCAATCAGGTGTGGGGAGCACAAGGTAACAGTGAGACAGTCACAATGATCATAATAAGCAGTGGTTACAGCACACCAGCTGCCTAGCTAGTGTTGTGAGTATTTTAGCGGCATTGCACCAGAGGGAGTTTTAAGGAGGATCTGAAGGAGAGAATAAAGTGGTTTTGCAGATTCAGATTTTTATGGGGCGGTCCTCTCATACATAAGAGGTGGCATGGGAGAAAGCAGAAAGGTGCTTATTGGAAAAATTGACTTATGGACAGAAAAGGCTGGCATTGTAGATGCGTATTGCAGGCTTAATAGCATATAAGACATGCTAGGTACAGATCATATCCACTCACTCTTGTCCTTTGATACTGGTCTCCTGCCCAGTCCTCTATACCTAACTCAACTTTGGCCATTACTCTTCCAGTTGTTCTGCTGCTTCTTCCTTCCTCCTGAATTTCTTTGCTTTTTCCTCCCCTTAAAAATCTTCATTTTTCCTTTGACTCTGTCTATTTAAAAACTTGCAGTTCTGCATTCTGAGGATATTGCATTGTTAAAAGGAGCTAATTTAACTACTTGGCCTGCCTAAGCAGATGGAATAATCCAGCTGTTCAGAATTTAGACTGAACTTTCACATTGTTCACACTAGAACTTCTCAGGTGGATGCTGGATGGATAGGGTTCTTTATTTGAACATGTATCCAAAACCGTGTGAGACTCCTATGGACTCCATTATCCTTTAATCCAGAAAATATGATATTATACCTGAGCATATTAGGAGGACTCTGTGTTCTCTGGTAACCCTTACTGTTGGAAACAACTTAATTATTGAAAATACTTGTTGCACATGAACTTGTTCAGAGCTGGAAATATGCCAAATAAATTGGATAGTTTCTTAGGTTTCATTAAGTAATGATTGGGGTTGGAAGTAATTTTTAATGGCTCATCTAGTCCATTTTGCTATCCCAAATGCCATCTCACATAGATGACTGTCCAATGTTTGAATAACCCCACTAGTGTCTATACAAGACTCTGGGCAAGGGACTGTCTTTTTGTACGGTGCTTAGCACTCTGACACCCTGATTTTTGACTGGGGCCACTGCAAAACAAATACTGCTTCTAACAACAACAACAGGGTAGCTTGTCTCTGCTCAGATTCCGCAAAAGTGTCCCCAGATACCATGGTGATGGGTGCAACAGAAATTAGACGTTGTTGTTAATATATTTTCTCTGACATTAAGCATGACCATTTTTTCCTACTACTGCAAGCCATGTTTTCAGAAAATGTCTTTTGGTAGCACGTATTCAGCACAGCTGCATCTCTTGAGATTCACTTTTCTGGAATACGTTTTGCACAGTATTTTAAGTTCACCTAAAGGTTAACGGAAATGCTTTAAAAATAAATTCAAAAGGATGCTTTAGATGCTAACTAAAAAAAGATACATATGAGTATTTAACAATTACAAATAAATATTGTTTGGAGATGAATTAAAAGGCTTTCTTTTACTTAGCAAGACCTGAGTGTTAGGATACAGATATTCAGGCCTGTCTGCAAAGACCTATATTTTAAAAATTTAGGTATATGTTTATCATTTAGCTTGTTATAGAGCTATAAAAGAAAAAGAGAATCAAAATCACTGTCTGACTGTGTAAAGTCTTTTCTCACTGTGACAGTCTGAGGCCCTATTCTTAGGCTAAGGCCTCTGGCTAAGCAGCAGAGGCAGCCATAAACTGGGAAGCGAATGGTCACATCCTCACCAGTCACACTGAAATAAGGTGCTATTGGGCTGTTAGGCATTATCAGGACAGGATTGTATTCCTATCGCCTCCAGAGAAAGGGAAGTGCCAAAAAGATGTAAAAGGAAACTTAGTTTGATAGCATCCTGTCTGGCAAGAACTCGCTGATCAATAGCGGGGATGTGAAATCCTCATTTCTTTGTTGTTCTGTCACTGTAGTCCCCATTTCCCTATTGTTTGTCTGTATAATCTCTGTTTGGTTCTGTAACTGTTTCTGTCTGCTGTATAATTAATTTTGTTGCGTGTAAACCAATTAAGGTGGTGGGATATAATTGGTTAAATAATCATGTTACAATATGTTAGAATTGGTTAGTTAAATTTCACTAAAATGATTGGTTAAGGTATAGCTAAGCAAAACTCAAGTTTTACTATATAGTCTGCAGTCAATCAGGAAGTAAGGGCGGGGGGGAACTGGAATCATGTTTTGCTAAGGAGGGGAATGGGAACAGGGACACAGGTAAGGCTCTGTGGTGTCAGAGCTGGGAAGCGGGACACTAAGGAAGGAAATTGGAATCATTCCTTGCTGAAAGTTCACCCCAATAAACATCGAATTGTTTGCACCTTTGGACTTTGGGTATTGTTGCTCTCTGTTCATGAGAGAAGGACCAGGGAAGTAAGCCGGTTAAGAAATAAACCCTCTAACACTGAGTTCAGGGCTTTGTTCTTTTGAAAGAGCTGATGACAACACTAACACTTAAAACAAGGCAGCGAGATGTTTTCTTTACTCTGCTTTAGATGATAGAGAGGTCACCAACTGTTGTTGGCGAACCATAAACCAACCTTGAACTCAAGTCTTTCTGCTCAGAGAGGGAGATAATTTAATGAGGTAATTATCTTCACTGAGATTACATGAAAACTCAGATTCTATTATAGCTGAGATGTAATACAGTGCTTTGTAATGACTCACTTATTTTTTTGAAAAAGTAAAACATTTTGATTCCCTTTTAAATATAATAGGAAAATCAATTATATCTGACTTTTGGCCTGTCCTATACCCTATTACTCTGTTTCTTTCATTTGTAATAAATTGCTTTATTCTCTAACTGCCAGTTAGTTAAGTATAAATGATGGAACACACACACTGACTTAAACAGCTGTTGCTCTGCTATGTAATGCACCAATGCAGTGCATGCATGATCATGTCAACCCCTAGAGTAGGAGATTCTAACTATCTGTGACAAGTAAAGGAGCAGTTCCTTATCTCACTTGCTTTTGGGGCCAATCCTTACACTTGTAAAGTCAACGGCAAAACTCCCATTGATTTAAATAGTGTGGGATTTAAGCTCTTGGAAGCAAAGTTCCTGAATGCAGGGTCCTCACTGAAGACTGTGCTTTGTCAATGTAAGCTCTGATCCTGCAGTCTCATCTGTGTGTTGGACCCATATGCCTATGTCACATTCTCTTCTTGTTATGAGGCTTCATGTGTGCAAAGGGCTACCTGTGCCAATCAAATTGCAAGATCAGGGTCCTCAGGTGGTACCATTGTAACATAGCCCCTCTGCATAGTCCCATACGCTTGGCCCAGCATTAAGGCTGGGATTTTCAAAAAGGTACCTAAGGGTGTTTAGGTGCCCAGCACCCACTGGATTTCAATGGGATTTAGGTGCCTAAAGCACAAACCAAAATTTAGAACTAGAACTGCTCAAATGGATCATGTGGGTACATATTTGAGTTGAAAATGGGAACAAAATTTTGCAAAATTATTGTTCAGCTCCATTTAGAACATTAACATCTACCCACCTGACCTGAGGACAAATCCAAACTCCTGTTTTCACTCAGTCTTTGCTCAGGCAAAATTCCTGTGCAAGTCAATGAGAGGTTCTGAATGAGTAAAAAAAAAACATAATATGTAGAGAGAACCTCAGGATTAGGCCCCTTGGGTATTATGAAATTAATATTGGGTGCGGGGGGGATTGGTTTTCACAAAGGAAAGTTTAGTTTAAATTAAATATGAGCCAGGAGCTGGAGTAGAATGCTATGAAGTGCGCACCTTTGGCAAACAGCTGTTATCTGCATTTAAGATGGTTATGAACGTTACAGTCAATTAATTCAAAGATTTGTTCCTGGTAAGTGCTCAGAATGCTCAGGAGCTTGGGGCTCTGAATTGAAAGAAGCTCATTTTATTAACTCTTGGCTTTGTTTTTGTGTGTGTGGGGGGAGGTATTTTATATTTTAAAATTACGGGAAAATCAAACCCTTAAAGTCCATTCCCCTCCTCCTTCATACTGTGATGGGGAGACCAATTCCCCACTGCATCAGAGCATAACAGTCTGTCCTATCACCCTCATATGCTATCAATACTTTGACTCCCATCTCTGATCCGCCTGTGATGCCAGCCTTCATTGCTCACTTATTACATTTTCAAATAAGAACCTATGTGATCTCCTTCATGCTTGGGAGGAGCTCCCATAAACATCCACATAGCCACCTTGTCTTCCTTCAAATCCCTCCTTTTCCTCTGCCTTGATGCCTACAAGAACCTTGACAGCAGTTAGGCAGCTAGTGCACTGAAAATACTTCCTATCATGCTGACCAGCACTGCCTCATTGTTTCCTTGTGCTCCACCATCTATCTGTCTCCAATTGCCATCTCTTGTCATATATTGAAATCTCTTTGGGGTAAGGACTGTCCTTTGTTCTGTGTTTGTACAGCGTCTAACATAATGGGGTCCTGGGTCCATGACTGAGGTTCCAAGATGCTACAGCAATACAAATAAAAAAATATATACACATAGAACTGATATCCATGCCAATATTTGTGAAAGCAAAACCAAGGACCTTCCCACACATCTGCTCCTCAAACTCGATTCCCAACCAGAACGGCAGCCCGTTCTCATGCAGCACACAGCAAGTCCGGCAATTCTCAGCATTTTAGATTTCCACTTAATTTAAAACTTTTCACTGAAATAAATCTGTACCTTCCTCATCACTGTTTCCCAGAACAGAAAATCATTTGATAAAATCCCAGCAAGGAAGAAAAAAGCGTCCATGCATGCACACTTGTGAAAATCAGCCACAAAACACCAATAAGTAAATTTCTGCTCTGACAGGAGACCCTGTTTGGTAGAAGTGACCTGGCCAATATTCCAGTACATTCCTTTTCTGTGCCATTATATTATCTGATTGTTGTACATCTTGCATATGTAACCCTTCTGCCACAGAGAGCCAGCAACAACAAGGGCCAAGTTCAGTATCTAGGGGTTCTTTTTCAACAAGACAAGACAAAACCAGCTCGAGCCCCCCACTCAGTGACCAGGGACAATTACACACCAACCCCTGGGCACCTTTAAGAGGTAATACTTCCCCTCTCGCAAGCAGAGTCTGACTGTAGCAAAAACTTTTCATAAAAGGAGGGAAATAACTCAGCATTAATTTGGGAAAACACCACAGCTAGGGTTCATAATCATAAACCATGAGCAAAAGATCCACCCCAAGTAAGCTGGGAAGTGTCCTTTTCCCCTCAGGTTCTTAAGTCCAGCAACCCAACAGTCCCTTTAACGTTTCCGTCCTTTCTCGGCGCCCCACTCACAGTTGCTGTCCTTGGCCAGTGCAACCCTAGAGTTCAGAGGTTCATCCGTGGAGTTCACCTCCCACTCTGGGTGGAAGGCAGGGGTAAGGAGGCACTTTACTTGCTCTGCTGCTCAGGCACTCGCTTGTCGCCCCAATGGCCAACTGCCGCACCTCCCTGCGGGGCTCTACTATGGCCCTCTCCACCCCTGCCTGGCTGTCCACTTGCCAAGATGTCTTCAGGGCCCCCCACTTAACACAGCTCTCAGTGATTTCAGCTGTTAGTGGGGGAGCCTCACTGCTGGTGCACACTGGGCAGTCTCTTGCAATAGAGAGATTGTCCCAAAGTAGGTCTAATACTTAGACCTAGGTATCAGCGATTTCAGCTCTGCAGCAAGTAACAAGACTCTCCATTTAGTCTAAATTAGCTCTTTTATTATACCGTGGAGAGAGAACGGGTCAAATGGTGTCTAGGGCCCTTATACAGGCCCACACCATCAGGTATATGCAAATAATTATTAATCTTTGATTCAAGATTTCCAATTAGATCAATCAGATGAAAACAAACAGCAGGAAGTTTTGTAATTAATCTTAAAATATAATATTTGTTACCAACAACATTTGAAAGAAGGAGCATGAGGCAATTAGACAGAGACGTGTCTGGATGAGACTTCCACTATGCTTCCTTTCTCAAATTGTGTTTTATTTTCTATAAAATAGACTATGGTTAGAAGATGGGGGAAATAACAGTCACCAACACCCCACCCTCTCTCAACTCACTGGGCTTTGGAACCCAGGCCCACTGCCTAGTGAGTGCTGTTCACTTGAGGGTGAGTCCCTCCATTGGGGTATGCCAGGTACACTTCTGCTGCTTTCAGTTCACACAACAAGGATAACAACCCTTTATTACTCCTGCTCCAATAACAAGGAGACTGGGGATCCAAAACCAGCCACAAGTGATCATTTGGGCAAGGAGTCCCATCATGCTGAGCACGTAGGCAGGGTGGGTGTGTCCATGCAAATAGAATAAGCTCCCAAAGTTCTTTTCCACAGCCCACAACTTGATGTCAGGGGAGAGCTCATGCAGACTCTGCTTACACATACAAATAGTTTAAAAAAAAAAAAGAGAGAGAGAGAGAAAGAAAACGAAAACAGTGAGCGTGGGCATGAGTGATCTTCTCATTCAAGACAGTTTCATTTCAAGACTGTCTTGGAAAGAGATTTTCAAGTAAATGTAGATTTGCAACTGCACATTCACAGACTAAACTAGTAAAGGGACCAAATGCATGCCTTATGTAACGCCACTGAAGCAAGGGAGTTGCACCATGGATTCTAAAGGCTGAAGTTCTGGGTCAGTATCTGTCTGCTCCCAGTTGCCCTGATGTAAACCAGATTTCAGTAGAGTTACTCTGGATTCACACTTGTGTCACTGAGAGCAGAATCTGACTCTGTCATAATTCACAGAACAGGCGAAGAATGGTCAGCAGCCCTGCACACCTCTCTTCCAGCCTCATGCTATTTCGGAACACAAAGACGTACATGCCATGCAGAGACAGCAAAACTGAAGCTGTTAGAGTCTACTCTTCAAGAGGAGATGCTTTATCTGAAATTGAATCCCATGCCACTGAATTATCCAAAGGTAGGATACAGCACAAAAATACACCCATGTTAGTTACCAGTGAGGGAGAATGTGTACTTTAGGCATCCAAAGCAAGTGGATAGATAGGAAGAAAGATAAATGAAGAACTTTCAGGCAAAGGTCAGCAATAAGATGGATTTTAAAAAAAAATTCTCATAACCCATGCAATTTAAATAAGATGGAAAAGAGCAACACTGGGATGCAAAATGTCTAAGTCTTGCTTTTCCTTCCAGTATACAAATCCCAGGCAATCAGCCTTTAGGAAACGTCTATCGTATAGTGGTTGTATGAGAAGTCTCAGCCTGAAAATAAGTTTCATGCAATTGCTGCCATGTGTGTCAGTGTCCAAACCCTTTGGACAGCTTAGCGAGGAGTATTCTTTTGTTTTATTTCTAGCTGTGGGCTGCTTTTGATTATTTCTTTTAAGTAAGTTAATATTAAGAAAAAGAATATTTCTAGGTTCTGTTTGGAAAACTGCTTAGCCTAAAATGAGACAGAGGGTAGTGATGCATCAAGAGCATACGCTGCGTAGTCTCAAAAAGAAAAGGAGTACTTGTGGCACCTTAGAGACTAACAAATTTATCTGAGCATAAGCTTTGTAGCTCATGAAAACTTATGCTCAAATAAATTTGTTAGTCTCTAAGGTGCCACAAGTACTCCTTTTCTTCTTGCCAGTACAGACTAACACGGCTGCTACTCTGAAACCTGCGTAGTCTCAGGGATGTTTAAAATCTGCACTAATGTCTGAGCCAAAGTCCAATGAAGTCAGTGAGGCTGTAGATCAGGCCCTCTTTGTTGCTGGATTTCTCGAAAAACTTTCCTACGTTGTAATATTAGGGTCAGCGCAGGACTTATTCTCCACTTACATCCTCAGAACTGTGGGACTTAAGTGGTACAAAGTCCTTTTGCTGGCCCTCTGGGTAAATTTCAACCAACTAGCCTAAATAGCGACTGATTTCAGAGCACTTTTGGGAAATGATTTATGGGAAATGAACTGGCAGTTCTCTGTCCAGTTGCTGATGGACAGATGTCACCATCACAAAACTTACCACTCTCACTCACCAGAACCTTCATTGGCAGTAACAGCAGGACAGAATGGACCCTGAATTCACTCTTGCTCATAGAAGTGGTCCCTACAGATTAGGGTAGAAGCACATTGATGGTAGATACATGGGATGGAGAAGGGGAGAAGTTTCCTCTGCAACTGCCTGTGTCGTACCTGTTCTTTGGATAAATACAAGACCTCAGGCGGGGAGATAAGACTTGGTGATAGATGTAGTCTCCAAAGTCTATGAGGCTTGACTCAATCTCCTGTGCTGTTGATCTGGCACTTTAATATATCTGCTTCTTGTAATCTGATAAAGCACAAAACCTTGTGATTCAGCCACTAACCCACACAAATGGTGGACTGATTTCAATAAGGTACTGTTTCTTTTTTATATTGGGATGCTTGGGGCTACAGCAAGATGGCTTACTTCCATCTCCAGTACCTCTCTGGAGACTTATTTGCATGAATTGCTGGAAGTGTGCTAGCCCAACTGTCAAGGTTCCTCCCCCACTCTGAACGCTAGGGTACAGATGTGGGGACCTGCATGAAAACCTCCTAAGCTTATCTTTACCAGCTTAGGTCAAAACTTCCCCAAGGTACAAAATATTCCACCCTTTGTCCTTGGATTGGCCACTACCACCACCAAACACTGGTTACTGGGGAAGAGCTGTTTGGAAACGTCTTTCCCCCCAAATACTTCCCAAAACCTTGCACCCCACTTCCTGGACAAGGTTTGGTAAAAAGCCTCACCAATTTGCATAGGTGACCACAGACCCAAACCCTTGGATCTGAGAACAATGAAAAAGCATTCAGTTTTCTTACAAGAAGACTTTTAATAGAAATAGGAGTAAATAGAAGTAAAGAAATCCCTTCTGTAAAATCAGGATGGTAGATACCTTACAGGGTAATTAGATTCAAAACATAGAGAATCCCTCTAGGCAAAACCTTAAGTTACAAAAAAGATACACAGACAGAAATAGTTATTCTATTCAGCACAATTCTTTTCTCAGCCATTTAAAGAAATCATAATCTAACACATACCTAGCTAGATTACTTACTAAAAGTTCTAAGACTCCATTCCTGGTCTATCCCCGACAAAAGCAGCATATAGACAGACAGAGACCCTTTGTTTCTCTCCCTCCTCCCAGCTTTTGAAAGTATCTTGTCTCCTCATTGGTCATTTTGGTCAGGTGCCAGCGAGGTTATCTTTAGCTTCTTAACCCTTTACAGGTGAGAGGAGTTTTCCTCTGGCCAGGAGGGATTTTAAAGGGGTTTACCCTTCCCTTTATATTTATGACACCAACATAGTAGATACCTGCAGAATATAGATGTGTAACGGTTGTGAGAATAGTGCTTGGTACATCTCTGGAAGCCATTCAGATTACACGGTTTTGGGCACAGGATAAGAATATGGATATGATAGAATAGAATATATAGGAATAGTCAAGTGAATCACTAGCTAGCAAAGTTGCGATGGAGCGGGTGCATAATCGAGTAGGGACTGTTATTTCTCCCCATTTTCTGACCATAGTCTATGTTTTAAACAATAAAACACAATTCAAGAAGGGAAGCATAGCGGAAGTCTCATCCAGACATGTCTCCCTCTAATTGCCTCATCCTCCTTCTTTCAAAGGTTGTTGGTGACAAATGTTATATTTTAAAGTTCGTTACAAAACTTCCTGCTGTTTAAGTTTTCATCTGATTGATCTAATTGGAAACCTTGAATCAAAGATTAATAATGATTTGCAATACAGACTTGAAAGGATGTGTGTGAGAGGCTGTGAAATTTTGGCTATGTGTTTGCGTGCATGTGGGAATGTACTCTTTTCTCTGCACATCTAGTGAGCATATGCCTGGGTGTCCTGTAGGTATAAGAAAAGCTATTGCAACAATTTTGAACCTTTATAAACATTCTCAGGAAGCTGCATAAGGAAACTCAGAGGCATCGTTTCACAGGGATTCATATGAATATTTCCTTCCGTTTCAGCCTATGGAAATACACTGTCCCTGTGTCTTAGAATATCAAAGTGAAAATCACTCAAAGCCACCCAGCTGGCAAACTCGTGAATGTCACACAGTTTTGCTGTAAACACAGTAATTAACCCTAGGTTTGCTTAATAAACACATGAACCCTTTGAAAAATCCTGGGTTGATTTTTGTTTCAGTAACGAAACTCAGAACCAGTTGCAGCTCACCTGGCTTTAGGCTTCATTGCAAACATTTCAAAGAACTCTAGCTGAGAAGAAGAGCTGGCCTGTGGTTAAGACTGAGGATTATAAAATCAGGTTATCTAGATTGTAGTACCAACTCTACCAATGAATTTGAGAGTGACCCTGGACACATCAGTTTTCCCCATCTATAAAACTAGATAAATAACATTAATCTGCCTCACAGGTGTGCTGTGTCTACACTATGAGCTAGGGAAGCGATTCCCAGCTCACATAGGTGTACTTGAGCTAAAAATAGTTATGTAGCTGCAGGAGCATAGGCTAGCTGTCCTGACTACAAACCCACCTGAATTCCATGGGTATGTGCTCAGGGTGGCAAGCCTTTGCTACTCAACAACTTGATGTAGCCTTAACTGATGTTCATAAGCTATACTGAGATCCACAGGGTTGGTACAGACGCATCCTGCAAGGTATTAAAACCTTGGCACTCCCATTGACCTCTGCTGGAGTTGAGGATGCTCAGCAGCCTACAGAATCAAACCCCAAACACGCACATGGTGTTATCAGCTATGGCTCCATTTGAGGTTTGCGTTTCAGGGTTCTAATTTTATAGGAAGGGTCCTGTTTGCTTTTCCCTGTTGCACATGTGTACAGGGGGAATGTAGAATATTTTGGTATGTCTATGGAATCTACATGTTATTGTATCTCCCTTCTTTCCTAATGGAGAATATTCAGAGGAAATTGCTGTTTCTCTCTTTTGGGAAATATCATATTTGCTTCACATCTCTCTCCTTCTGTGTCTATTTACGGCACAGAAAACAAAGTCTGACAATATTAGTCCAGCCAAATCATGTAATTTCCATGATACGACAACTACAACACCTCCGAGCTGTGGCAAGGGACATGAAAACCTACAGTTTGCACTTCCATTCTAATAGGATTCCTTGTTCCTTGGGCTGGAAATCTCACTGACTTACCGGTAGCGTCATGCTCATTTCTCAGAAACTGGCAGGCAAGTCTTAAAGAACTTGGCTGAGGAGGCACAGAGCAATGTATCTATTTCCCTTTCAACCAGAGGATTTCTGTGTAAACCCACAGAGGGATTTGTTGTAACATAGTTTTGCCTCTTGGGGAGATCATTTATATAGGAAAATATTCAGAGAGATGAAGTAAACTGCTCAGAATGTACTAGGCTTAGGTAGCTGAGCAACACATCTGTATTGAATAAGCCAAGGAAAACCAAATACGATCAAGGATGCATAAGAAAAATAAAGAAAGAAAGGTGTAGTTGTTAAGTTGGCAATTAAAAGCAAAATGAATTTTAATTTGTTATGCTTTCAGATCCTTCCTTGCCCCTGAGGTGGCCGTGTGTTATTCCTGATTTATTTGTATACACATGACATTGGATTATCGATCTTGGTGAAGAAACTGCTAAATCTTCTCTAACTTCCTCTCTGGTTTGGTTCTTTTGATTTGTATAAATACTCTTAAAGCATTACAAAAAAAACCCCACACAGCACTGATTTGAAATGTGCCTGTGACTGTTTGTTCTCTCTGTTTCCTTTGATAATAATTAACAACAATACTTTGTACTTATATTTCTCTTTTAATCAGGGGATATTAAAGTATTTTAGAAACATTTAACTGTAGTTTCAGAATGGCCTGAGAGATACTGGGTAAAATTTTCAAAAGACCCCTAAGTGACTTGGGAACCCGAGCCCCATTAAAATTCAACGTGACTTAGGCTAAGACTTTCTAATGTGACTAGTGATTTTGGGTACCCAACTTGAGACACCTTAAAAAGACATGATTTTCAAGGGGGAGAGTCTCAGGATTTTCTAAAAATCAGGCCCCTTTAAAGTTTCTCCGAAAAATGAAGACACTTGAAATCACAAGTCACTTTTGAAAATCTCTCTTGGGCTCCCAAATCTCTGGCACCCTAGAAAGTGTTACCCATTACTTCCAATTTTACATATTAGGGAAACTGAGGCACAGAGAGCCAAAGTGATTCACCTCAGTTCACAGAGCCACTCAGTGGCAGAACTGGGGACAGAACTCAGGAGTCCCAATGCCAACTCTCTGCTGTAACAATTAGATTTTTCAGACAGCCTAGGTGTTCGCATTCCACATTGCTGTTTTTTTAATTGATATACCAGTATATTCCCTGTTTTGTTACCCGAATGATTTTGTTTTAGCCCCATGAGGATATGCCCATTCCTGATGTGTCTGGCTCCATTTGTATTTCCTTTCATTCACCTTTCATCTGATGGATGTTTCTGATAGTCTCATCACATCTGCTCTAACTGTTCTTCTAATGCCTGAGGTATTATTATTTTGTGTTTTTACCTCAACCCTTACTTATATCGGTCATTGATTTTCAACATCTTCCACATGAGCTTTGCTAGCACCCCGTCCACCACTGTGCTGAGACTGATGTCCTTTGACTTTAGAGAAGTGCTGTAATTCTGCTTCTTTTTAATGTCTTGCGGCATCCTATCATCTTTTCCAAAAGGCACATTTAATCGCCATTGTATGCTTTCGACCTAGTTCTAGTTGCGATGACAGCATGAAAGCCTTTGGCCCATAATCAGAAAGCACCTGGATCCCCTCTATTATTTTATAGTGTGCCTGGCACCAGGTATTTCTCTATCTATGGAGGCCTACAGAGGTGCTGCACAGATCCAGCACAAGATGACAGTTCCTGCCCCAGTAATGATACAAAGTTAGTAATTTTAAAATAAATTACATTTCTAGCCCTCATTCTCATAGAGAAAAGCTTGAAAAATGTGGCTCAAGGGTGACTCTAAAGGCTCAGAAACCAGAAGACAAAAGAACACACAATATTTATTTTAAAAACACTCATCATTTTCTACGACAGTCATGTGAGTTTTTGAGTCCTGGCTGATGATTTTTTTTTTTTTAAATGCTGGCCGTTGGAAATGCTCCACCCCTCCGATGCTAAGATGTCAATTTCGTAATGGCTCTGGGAGAAGGGTGTCTTCTCTCAACAGAAGGGCATTTTCAAAGAGGTGTCCCGCCTACCCGCAGATTGACCCTGCTGATTTAGACCATAATCCAAAAAAATAAAATAAAATAAATCTGCCAGGTCTTTCCAATTTTTTCTTCCATGGGCACTGGATAATGAAATCAGCGCTTACCCCATCTGGACCTGGGGTGAGTGGAGACACAGAAAATATTTCATTCCATTGCTCACTCTGCCTCCATTCTTCTTCATATTCCCTTTCTCCCGTCCTTCAGTGTAAAAATCAGCACAACTCTGCTAAGCCCTCACAAGGGGGGACAAGGATAAAATTGCCTTTCCTTTTTTTGTATGTGATGCTTTGTGATAAACAACAACAATATTCATTCCCTTTGTCGCATAATTACAATAAGCTGCTGTACTGTGGCAGTTAGTCAATTGCAACAGCCATTTATTGCCTCCTATACAACAAAGCCACAGAGATTTCCACTTAAAACACACATCCCTCTTGGCTATTGCACTCTCACACACAAGGCAAATATTATAGTGGTATAATGTCGACTGATCTATAAGTAAGTATATTCATGTAGATAAATTATAGACACTAGACATGCATTGTAATGATGCTGACAAATGTTAGTTTCTTTCGAATGAGCCACATGAAATAGATTAACAATATAATGGAATCATATTCAGCATGGAAAGGAGAATATGGAATGGGAAACAAGTTATAGGAGTTTTCTATAAAGTGAATTCACCACTCAGTTGTTCCTCGATCTAGCTACCTACACAGCTAGTAATGTACCCATTACTATAAGATCTAGATACTCTAGATACCCGTTATTTGATAAAACCAAATATAAAAATAATGGGCTTGAGTCTTCTCTCATTTACACAGTATAAATCAAGAGGAATACCAGCGAAGACAATGGAATCACACCAGTATAGAACTGGTGTAAAAAAGAAAAAGAGGAGAATACTGCCCAGTATCTTATAGTGCCTTTCATCTTAAATAACCAAGCCAAACCTATTTGGAAAGAAATGCTCACCCATTGTTTAAGTATAGCCATCTCTGGGGTGGAACATTTTAGCTGTTTAACAGCATGCAGCAACACTGCACGACAAGTCAGGACAAGAACTGAATGAGGGTAGAGCATCCTAATGTAGAACAGCAAGCTGGGAGGGGTTGCAGGAACTCTGGAGGACAGGAGTAGAATTCAAAAGGACCTTGACAAATTGGAGAACTGGTCTGAAATCAACACAACGAAATTCAGTAAAGACCAGTGCAAACGTACTACCCTTAGGAAGGAAACATTAAAATGCACAACTACGAAATGGGAATAACTGGCTGGGTGGCAGTACTGCTGCAAAGGATATGAGAGTTACGGTGGATCACAACCTGACCGGGGGTCAGCGAAGTGGTGCAGTTGTGAAAAGAGGCTAATATTCTGGGATGCATTAACCAGACTGTTGTGTGTAAGACATGGGCAGTAATTGTCCCACTCTACTCAGCACTGTGTGGCCTCAGAGAGAGTACTGGGACCAGTTCTGGGCACCATGCTTCAGGAATGATGTGGACAAATTGGAGGGAGTTCAAAGGAGAGCAAAAGAAACTATTGAAGGTTTTGAAAACCTGCCTATGAGGACAGGTTTCAGAGTAGCAGCCGTGTTAGTCTGTATCCGCAAAAAGGAAAGGAGGACTAGTGGCACCTTAGAGACTAACCAATTTATTTGAGCATAAGCTTTCGTGAGCTACAGCTCACTTCACATGCATCCGACGAACTGTAGCTCACGAAAGCTTATGCTCAAATAAATTGGTTAGTCTCTAAGGTGCCACTAGTACTCCTTTTCTTTTTGCCTATGAGGAAAGGTTCATGGCCATGTTCAGTCTAGAGGAAAGAAGACTGGTAACGGTCTTCATATGTTAAGTTTGCAGTGTTGTTGTAGCTGTGTTGGTCCCAAGATATTAGAGAGACAAGGTGGGTGAGGTCACATCTTTGAAGACCTGAAGAAGGGCTCTGTGTAGCTCAAAAGCTTGTTTCTTTCACCAACACAAGTTGGTATAAGAAAATATATTGCCTCTTTCAAACATGAAGGGCTATTATAAAAAGGATGGTGATCAATTGTTCTCCAAATATGACACAAAGCAATAGGGTTAATCTGCAGTAAGGGAGATTTAGATTAGATATTAGGAAAAAACTTCCTAACTATAATGGTAGTTAAACTGTGGAATCCCCATGATTGGAGGTTTTTAAGAACAGGCAGGACAAACACCTGTCAGGGATGGTCTAGGTTTACTTAGTCCTTCCTCAGCATGGGGAGGATGGATTAGATAACTTCTCAAGGTCCCTTCCAGCTCTTTGTTTCTATGGGGAAAGTTCATCGGCAGAATGTAACAGCAAGAGATGGACCTTAGCCAGGGTACCAGAGAAACACCCTGGTACACATTTACTGTTTTCTCAATGCCAATAACATGGCTCTGACTCTCAGGCAGCTTACGCTGGGTTTGAACCAGAGTACCTCGGTTGGGTCAAATTCCACTCTCTGGGTACATCTACATTTGGACGGGGAAGTGAGATTCCGAGCTCGTGTAGACGTACCAGCACTAGCTCAGCTCAAGCTAGCACCTATAGGCAGCCTTGTGTCTGCGGTTGCTCAAGCTGGTTGCCCTGGGTACAATCCTGACCAACCCCCTGGGCATGTAGGCAGGCAACTAGGCTGAACCACGGTCCGTGTTGCCACAGACACACTGTCACGTGTAGGTGCTAACTCAACCCCAGGTACATCCCACCTCTCTGCTCAAATGTAGACATAGCCTTACGCACCCTGTTATAAATACACAGTCAGTTCATTGGAGGAATGGAGTGATTGAAGATTTACACAGGTGACTCTGACGGAGTTATTTAGGATAAATATAGAACACTGCAATGAGCTTCCTCAGCAACACTGAGCACATCAAACCTGTTCACGGTCTACACTGGCTTGCCACAGAATATCAAATTCAATTTCTCAGTCCTTCAGTTCAAGGTGCTCAGTGGCCTGGGCTCGGTTTTGAGGAGATCTCAAAAAGCCGAAAGCTCCAGGACGACGACTATGGTCGACAATTCCATTCCCCAAGCACAATAAAGCTTTCTGCCACAAGGGTAAAGTTCGTATATGCAGGAGACAGAGATTTCTCAGTGGCCAGTCTGAGGCGGTGGAATGAACTGCCTCAGGAACAAAAGCCCATCCCAAACTTCACTCCCTTCTACTCCAATTACAATATGAACTTCTCCACCCTGTCTCCTCTAACAAACACACTTAAAAAACAAACCCCAAATTAAAATCCTTACAAGAACAAAATACACCACTGCACACACAAGTCTTCTGCTGAGAGAAGATGCGAGAAACAATGATCCACATTGATAGAGGTCATTCATGTCACTTAATGAACTACGGGAATGTGCTCAGACACCACAGTGAGGAGCGTGGTATAAGAACTTACATAGAATAGAACAATACCTCGGGAAAATTACATTGGTGTTAGCAATACGAGAATCAGGCCCCAAATCTTTCCAGGTTTTTTGTTCTGCTGCTTTTAGCTGTCTGTTCATTATGGGGCTTTTCCTGTATTTTGAAGCCCTGCGTACCCTGTGAGTTTTGCTGAAGAATGAGCAAAGGGGAAATTGTCCTTCCTGTGGATGCATGACAAATGACTCAGCTGCAGTTTTGTTTTGGGTTTCCCCTTTTTTCCCCTCTTCAGAAATGTCAAAGTGAGGGGGCAGGGACAAGGAGAAAAGGATATGGAATCTACTGGATATAAGGATAGAGAAAAGGGTGGCCTTCTTGGATACTGAAGAGGATTTTAAGGGATTTGGGTTCTGCTCTGACTCAAACTTCCTGTATGACATTGGGCAACTCACTTAATCTCCCTGAGCCAGATTTTCAGTGGGGTTTCAGAAGTACCTAAGTAGGCGAGGCACTAACTCCCTAGCCTGCTTAGGTGTTTTGGAAAAACCTCACTAGGCTCCTATCTCATCTTTAAGCATCTCTGAAAAAGTGGCCTTCTGTGCCTCGTTCCCTGGATAGAAAATCGAGATAATGATACTTTCCTAACTCACAGGGATGTGGTGAGGATAAATACTTGGGAAATGCTCAGATACAACAACCATAGGAGTGGTATCAGTACTGAGAAAGCCAGCACATAAAAACCTATCTGCAACTAAAATATGCAGATAATGATTTATAGCTGACTATATTATATTGTCATGTAATTATAACACTCCTAGCCCTCCCTCAAAAATCAGACAATATGCCATTAAATGTATCATCTCTATATAGCATTAATAAAACCAAAACCACAGGCACATTGCTTGAGAATCCCTTCTGTTGAACATTATTGTCCAATGCTACCTTAAGCCTCCAAGCTTGTCAGGCAGTGCAAGTTTGAGCTAAGTTCTTTTGGTGAACTCAGAGGGGACACGTGTTTCACTGATATATCCCAGCCTGTCCCACAGCTGTTCCACAGCTGATGTACAGTTCCCATAGATTTTATTTCTATACGCTGATGATAAATCACATGCACCCACAACGGGAAAAGCTGGTTACTGCCAACACAAAAAAGGGCAATAAATTTGCAAATTTATTATGTAATTTTGTCCTAGTTACAATAACATACAACTACGACAATCAAGGCTGCTTTCTACAAACAAATTTATTACCACTGGTTGCTCTTCTATTGCTTTCAATGAGAAATACCAAAATAAGTATGATTTAAAAATGCTATCAGCTGATTTGAATACTCAATAGATTCAGTGCATTACAATAAAATCCGCCTCTAAGTGTTGTACTTAAAAAAAAAAAAAAAGGAACTTGTGTGGACCTAAATCCTCTGCTTGATGTTCCACATTTATGCCTTAAGTATTTACTGCAACCCATTGGAAGACAGTCTTTGGATTCTAATTTGCATATTTATAAGGCTGTCATACAGCTTGAAAGGAATTTTTTACTTTGTTATAGCACTTTATATATTAGGACTTTTTTATGCACAGTTTATGCAAATCCTAGCTTGAGCACATCACTTCCTTGATGTTGAGGTTATAATTCCATGGCAGGCTGGCCCATTAATTTAGGGGTAAAGGTGCCTTGTGTAAAATCACTGTACTGGAAAAGGCTATTTCAGCAGAAGGCTCAGGGGTCTTGGCACCCAGGGAGGATAAAAATAAGATATAAAAGCCAGTTGAACAGGATCCATGGCAGGAGCTCTAAAGTTCCTCACTCAGCAGTTGCTTCCCAACTAATATAATCCAAGCACTGCTAACAGCCTCTTTGGGCCTTCTCCGCACCCTCCTTACGGGAGGAGAGCAGGTACGTGGTTGGAACAGGAAGGGTTTAACTGATGTGAGTAAAGCAGAAGATTTGCATTTGTTCTGTGTACTTTGAGCAGTGGAGTAGATACGACTGTCTGGAGTTATAGCAAGGTCAAGTGGAAGGAGGTGAATGGGAATTCACTGAACAAATCTGGATAATACCATATGTTGAGAGAGCTCTTAAACAGAGAACATAAGAACAGCCATACTGGGTCAGACCAATGGTCCATCTTCCGACAGTGGCCAGTGCCAGATGCTTCAGAGGGAATGAATAGAACAGGTAATCATCAACAGTTGGGGCAATATGTTTATTACCAGCCATGCTTGTCTGCAACCAGAATGCCCGCAGACTTGCTGCATGGTGATTTTCCTCTGGGAATGTTTAAGTTGTTATTTACCAAGATTTAAAAGGAGCACTGGAGTTGAGTGGGTGGGGCACTGGACTGGGAGTCAGGAAACCCTGCTTTTTATTCCCAGCTCTGTCACTTCTCCCACAATGCCTCTGTTTCTTCTTCCAGATTTTGTCAGTTGTCTCTATTTAGATTGCAAGCTCTTTGGGGCAGAGATTGTTTATCACCACATGTCTGTACAGCACTCAGCACAATATGTCCCTGGTCTTTGGTGGGCCTTCCAATTATTCATATAAATTGAGTAACAACAACAAATTCAGTCTGTCAAAGACAGAGAAAGGAAAGCCTATGCTCTTTGAGCTCATGGTTGGATGGTGTTCCAAGTCTGCCGGATAACAGAGATGACAGCAGGCCAAGATTAATGTTATGAGCCTAGAGTGCTCGATTTGGGACCTTCTGCACTAATGTTATGGGCCTCTGCCACTTGAGCTAAAGCAATAACTCCATTAACTGGTTGCAGTAAAAGGGTGTTCTCCTCGCTACTACTATGACCCTGATTACCAAAGCATCTGAGCACTGCACAGTCATTAACGGGACTTTATTCTCAACACACCCTTTTGAGGCAAGGTGGTATTATCGCCATTTTACAGATGGGGAACTGAGGCACAGTGCAGAAGGTCACCTTGTACAAGGTCATACAGGTAGTTTGTGGCAGAGCTAGGAACTGGCCCCACGTCATCTGATCCCTAGTTCAGTTCTATATCCACTATACTGTCTTCCCTAGGCAGTGCCTTCACTGGAGAAGGACCTAGCACATCTTGAGCTACTGTGTATTGCACTAACAGTAGCCCTGTCCAGTACAGCACTGTAGGTCCTGTAGAAATACAGCTCAGAAAAGACTATTGGGCAGCACTGGATTCCACAGCCAGGGCAATGCATGATTTGGATGCTACTGAAATGTTACCATCTAATGAGATTTATGTCACTGTCCAGATGTCTCCCTTCCCTACTGCACGGGAACACTGAGATAGCCAGACATCTGGATCATACACCATTACATCTCCCATTTTCCAGGGCACATTCAAGAGCATGAGACAAACAATGGCTTTCCTCCAGTGCAATGGGAAACCAGATGGCTTCAAAAGACCCTAGTTTGCCTCCGAGGCAGCATATGGAATATTAATTAATAATAGATTAATAGACCTTTCCCCACTTAAAAATTTAATCTCTTTGTTAGCAGAGCTGTTTGTGCCAGGAAAGCACTGCAAAACGATGGCTGCATTCAAATGGTCATGTTAGCTCTTCTGAGATGCTCTTCACAGGTCCTTGAGGAAATTACATCAGGTGAGGCCTGGCAACACAAGGCAAATCACAAACGCTTTTAATTTATTTATTTGTAAGTTAACTGGAGCTGTTTGGAAACTTCAGAGGAGTGGAGTGCGGGGTAGGCTGGAAAATGTTTATAAAATGGGGAAAGCTGTGAGCCTTCAATTTACATGTGAAATACAAGGTGCGGCAAGGAAAAATAATTTGCTGAGGTGTAGACAGTTAGGGTTTATTTCGGACCAGCATGCATGTCAAGTCTAGAGCTAACCTGTTACCGTGTCAGGTGAAAAGCAGTAGCTGACGAAATCTTTCCTAGTGCCAAGCTAGTGGAAGATGCCTTTGGGTTGCCAGTTATTTTATTTGTAAGCCCGGGGTGGCAAAGAGGGGCAAAAAGGTGGGCAGTTGATTAACTTACAATGAATTTCACAAGGCTTATTACATGATTTTTCCCTCCATAGAGATTTATTTAATTACTATGTGTCACTGCAAGTATGTGTACCTATCTCAGGTGCGGGATCCCACTTCCATGTGATAAGCAGGGAGACGCAGTTTTAGTTCAGTGTCAGCCCAATTTACTGAACTAAACAGGGCCAAGAAAAATCCTATTACTTTTCCCATACTGGGAGTGGAGGTGAATAAATGTGTATCTTGACTGATCATGTATTAGACCCTGGTATCCACTTACGGCCTGAAAGGAAATGTCTGTTCAGTTGCCTAGCAATATCATCGTACATGAGTCTTAGCATTTTGAAAAAAGGGTCAATTGCTAAATAAGCACCCGGAATCTCATTTTCGTGCTTTTTTTTTTTTTTTTTTGCAAGCTTTATATTTGCTAAACATGATACAAATAACCAGTAAATATAAGATTAAAAACTAGACAATTGAGAGCGCTCATACTTTATATGCCGATGACTCAGTCAAGACTCAGAGCTCACACTAGATAATGCAGCCATCTTGTAGAGTGGAAATAAAAAAGAAAATAGAAATGGTTGTCAAGACAAAGGGTTTGTTTTGTTTAAGCCTAGGGGTGGGTGATCAGACAGGGGCCAGATTCTCAGTTGGTGTCAATAAGAATAGTTTTTATGACTTCAGCAGAGCTGCACCAATTTGTAACCAATTGAGGAGCTGACCCATGGAGTCTGGAGGTCTGTATTCTATCCCTGGCTTTTCCACAGACTTTCTCTGTGACCTGGGGAAAGTCACAGAATTGCAATTGGTCCTTACTGACATGCAATCCTTCCTCTCAAAAAAGAGAAGAAGATAGATGTAGATAGGCATTCCTTGCTACTTACTTGTAAACCATTTAAAAATGTTTCCTCTTGAAACTCCCACCAGTGGGGGATTTGATTCCTTCCTCAAGAACCCATCTGGCTAGAAACTGCTGAGCGAGAGGTGCCTTGCGGGCAGTCATTGGGAAGACGGAATAATTCCGTGATCTGTGGAGAACCCAAGTGTGTGTCATTAAATGTCAATGTTTTTCTCTAACAGCTGGAAAGAGAAATTCTCGTTTATCATCCTGCAGACTCCCAGCCTGCACTGGGATGTAATTTGGTTCAGCCATGGGACTCAGAATATTAGTCACACTTTTAGATTATATTAGCCCATGTTGTTCTGCAAATCTGGCAGGAAAGACATTGGATTTATTCTCTCTGGTTTCTCCAGGAGCATGAATTTGTTGTGCATAGCTCTACACTGGAGACCTTCTGAGGTGGTCACACAAGATACAAACAGGTTTCAGGTTTCAGAGTAACAGCCGTGTTAGTCTGTATTCGCAAAAAGAAAAGGAGTACTTGTGGCACCTTAGAGACTAACCAATTTATTTGAGCATAAGCTTTCGTGAGCTACAGCTCACTTCATCAGGGCTGTAGCTCACGAAAGCTTATGCTCAAATAAATTTGTTAATCTCTAAGGTGCCACAAGTACTCCTTTTCTTTTTAAGATACAAACAATATCACAACACTCACAATGTCAACAGCTCTCCTCTCCCTGCATCCCTTTGATAAAAAGAAACAAACAATCCAAGCAGGCTTAAGAGCCAACAATGCCTTGAGCTCTTGTAGTGGTTTTGCTATCTCCAATCTACTTACAATGCAAGATGCTCAGATAGTTTGATAATGGACAGTAGAAAAGCTGATGTTGTAAAACTTACAAAGTTTTAAAGGTTCCTAAGGCATGGAATGTTGAAAACTACAGAGGATTCAAAGAAGAGCTACAAAAAAGATTTGAGGTCTGGAAAAATGAGAGACTTAAGATGCTCAATATATTTAGCTTATTAGAAAGAGTTTAGAGGCTTCTTGATCACGGTCTGTAAGTACTTAGCTGGGGAAAAGATACCTGATGTTAGGGAGTCTTTTGATCTCACAGACAAAGGCATAACAAAAATCTAGTGGCTGGAAGTTGATGTTAGACAAAATCTTAGAAATTAGATTCAACTTTTTAACAGTGAGAATAATTAACCATTGGAACAGCTGGTACATTCATCATCACTGGAGTCTTAAAAAAGACATCTGATTTTGATTGTAAGTGCTATGCTCTAGTTCAAATGTAAACTATTGCGCTCAATAGTTTTAACTTACATAGTAGGAAAGCATAATTCACTTCACTGCAGGAATAACTGGGTGAAATTCTATGGCCTCTGTTTTGCAGGATATCAGATGAGATGATTAAAATGAACCTTTCTGGTGTTAAAATCTGTTAATCACTTCTAGGCTCTCACATCTCTAAGTGTTTCTGTTCTGCAGTGAGAGCAGAGATTCAAAGAAGAAACATAAAGCAATCACATGTTCTTTCAAGATTTCAGGTTAGTCAAAGAGATTATATGGATTTTGTAAAGTTTTGCCATTTTTTACAGAAGTAAATACTTTATCAGACCTGCCAATATTTTTGACAGTCAAAGTAATTGCAATACTTTGAAGATCTTGATTTCTAATCAATTTTTTATTGCAGTGAAAAAACACTCTGATTCCATCTTTGTTTAGTCTCTAGGTGGTACCTTGCGATACAGCTTTTTGGCAACTTAATTTTCCAAATTATTATTATATTACATTTGGACCAGAAATCCTCAGCCAAAATCACAGAGCCATTGTGCTAGGTGCTGTACATACAAGTAGTAAGGGAGACAATTCTTGCCTCAATGAGCTTACAATCTAAACAGACAACACAGAAAGTAGCATAACCCCCATTTAATAGATGGGAAACTGAGGCACAGAAAGATTAAGTGACTCACCCAGGGAGTCTGTGGCAGAGCTTGGATCTCCTATGTCCTAGCACTAGTGCCTTAATCACAAGAACAAACCTTCCTCTGTCAGCTCCTTTTGCTTGGATGAATAGAGCTGCCTGATCCCTTTAAATAGGTATCCAGAGTGACTGATGCTAATAGGAACTTTGGGTAAGGCACACTGACAATTCTAAGCACTCACACTATTCATAAAGCATCACTGATGTCAAGGAGCGCATAATAGCTATGATACGACCCGAGCTTCATTATGATCAAATTTGTTTCATTTTGCCTGAGAAGTTGCAGGGAGGGGGAAGAAAAAAAAAGTGTTAGCTCAGTGCTGTAGATTTAAGACTTGGATTTTCCACCACATGGATTCTAGGTCCCAGGCAACAAACTGCTGATTGGCCCTCAGTGAAAATGCTTTATTATATGAAACAAAAATGGAGAACAAATGTTAAATCCTGCCATTTAGATTATTTGTCTCTTATGCCCTGAGACAATCAGGCAAAAGGCCTGGCTGGAGGTTTAAAGCTCTGTATTACCCAGAGACTTTAATCAATGGCATGACCTCAGTTCTTTTCAGATGATCAATTATTCATGGGAGAAGGGGGGAAAAAAAATCAGGGATTTGTTCTAAAAAGTGAAAGGATTATATAATCTCACAGCTTTATTCCACAGTGAATAAAGCACACTTAATCCCAATGCAAATTCAAGAGGACATTAATGTTCTGGGCCTGGCTTTTTTGTTTGTTTGCCCTAGATTTTTTGTTTATTTGTTTTTTTTGAAGGCTTCAGAGTGACAAGCCTCGATGCTGAACTATTGCGATTTGCTAATGTGCACTTTTCACCGGTTGAGATGACAAACTGCGTTTTCCCCACCTCTCTCTCACAGCCCCAGCGTGCAACTTGCAAAGTTTTGTAGTGAAAGACCATCATCTTTTATTTCCAGCTGAGGAATCCAGCCTCCATCTTCCTTCCTTCCATTATTATTTAGAATTATTTGCTTTATGATAGTATTAAATATAGACAAATATGAGTACACAGCTTTACGTGTATTATGGTAGAGCTTAGAGCAGCAATAAAGATTGGGACCTTATTGTTAAGGACCATATATACATATAGTAAGGGATAGTCTCTGCCCAAAGACCTTATAGTCTAAATAGGCAAGGCAAATAAATAGTGGGAGAAAGTAGTATTATCTTCATTTTACAGATGGGGAATTGAGGCACATAACTTCCCCCTCTTGCAGCCCTTCAGACTAGGTTAAATCTCCCCTTCAGCCACATTCCTCCCATGGCTTTGCATTCTTAGAATCTAACCAATTTATTTGAGCATAAGCTTTCGTGAGCTACAGCCCACTTCATCGGATGCATCCAATGAAGTGAGCTGTAGCTCACGAAAGCTTATGCTCAAATAAATTGATTAGTCTAAGGTGCCACAAGTACTCCTTTTCTTTTTGCGAATACAGACTAACACGGCTGCTACTCTGAAACCATTCTTAGAACGACATTCAGCCATGTGCAGATGGCTGGCACAAAGCACTTCAGGTTTAAGTGGGATTTAAGTGGTGCATAGTATTGTGCTGGCTCACTGCATAGGCTGAATTTCACCATTAAAGGGCCATGGACTGGAATGCCAGACTTGTTACAGTGGAGTGGAATTTTTTGAATGGTATATTGGACATTAACATTCTTGGGGGTGCTTCTAAAAATTTTAAAAGAAGACAAATGAAATCCTCCAGCCCTTGGAAGTGCAGCTAATGTATGTAGGACACAAGAACATTCCATTAATGCATTATGAATTCCATAAATATAATATGAAAGGTGCATTTGGAGTGAGAATCCATAGCACAGTTTGAATCTATCATTCCATATTAGCAGAATTTGCCAATAAAACCCTTTCAGTCACCAAAATATGACTTAATTTTTAAAAAGTGACTAATGATTTTGAACAGAAGACGGAAATCTCATTACACTGCAAACACCACAAAACCGACTTTACAAGCTCCGACCTTTGGCCACAACATGCACTGTTACATTAACCAGTGAACAGCTGGACTATAATAACGGCAAGCCCCTTTGGGTGAGCTGGATGAAGAGTACCGAATCTCCACCAGCTCACATATCCTTACTGAATTTAGCCAAAACCTTCCATACAACTGGAGTGACAGTGAAGAAAGACTGGAATTGATATGTCACTCGCTCAGTGCTGCTGAAGGATCAACATTCTCTTTCACCAGTGCCTTCCATGCCTGTTAAGTTTTTGCTGCTTCTTAACCCCCACCCCAAAAAATCTCTCATATGCATCACCCTCACTGCCCCCACCGCTATGGAAAAAGCACAGGAAAGTTAGCACAGCCTGACATAGCAGTAACTTTTCATAGAAGATTAGGGTTGGAAGAGACCTCAGGAGGTTCTAGTCCAACCCCCTGCTCAAAGCAGGACCAACCCAACTAAATCATCCCAGCCAGGGCTTTGTCAAGCCTGACCTTAAAAACCTCTAAGAATGGAGAGTCCACCACCTCCGTAGGGAACTCATTCCAGTGCTTCACCGCCCTCCTAGTGAAATAGTGTTTCCTAATATCCAACCTAGACCTCCCCACTGCAACTTGAGACCAACTGGCTGTCAGCTAAAGCTGTAGAGCAGACTCATTTTCTCTTTCTCGCAATGTGGTCTCAGTGCCACTAGTTGGGACAGAACACCACACACAGGAGGTGTGTGGGTTACACCTATGCGGGGAACAAAACTTTGATAATGGGCTCTTCACTCTAGCAGACAGAGCTATAGCAAGAACTAATGGCTGTGTTATAGGGTCCACTCACCACAGTGGCCCCTCCTGCTGTTTGTCTCAGGGATTAGCTCTCTCAGCCAGCAAGCTCTCTCCTATGCCTTCTCCACTCACAGACCCATCCCAGCCAGGACCCCAACATCCTTTTAATTACTCAGCCTTCCAACTGTGCTACGATCTGTGTCTTCCCCCTTCCATAGGGTGGGATTAAGAATCTCCCAGTTCTATAATCCAGCCACTTCCCCAGCAGCAAGTGGCAGGGGTGGGGGAAGGACAGGAAGACTCAGGCCCACCCACTGCTCCAGGTCCCAGCCCAGGGATCTGGTAGATAGCAGCCACCTGCGGCCTCTTCCTAACTTCTCTGCCAATACTGCTTCAATTTCGTGGGCCACTTCCCTGCAACCCAAGCACCTTCTTCACCCTCTTCTCAGGGCCTCCAGCCTGTAAGTCTCAGCAGCCAGTCAATAACTGCCTCTTGCTCCCCCAGTCCTTGCCAGAAACTGCCCTGTCCAAGGGGCTACCTTCCTGTAACCTGCTAGTAACACAGCCCTCTCTCCTTGAGCTTCCTGAAGCAACTGACTATCTCTGGCCCTGTAGCTCCCTTTTATGTGAGCCGCGGGGCCCTGATAGGCTGCTCCGTGCAGCCTCTCTCCAATTGGCTGCTCCCTGAGCAGCCTCCCTAGGCTGCTTTTAGTCCCTTCATTTCCAGTGTGGGGTGAACATCCCATCACAGACTATAAATTGAATCTCGACAAATTCAGACTGGAAATAGGATGCCTATTTTTAGCCATGAGGGTAATAAAACATTGGGAAAATTTACCAATGGTTGTGGTGGATTCTCCTTCACTGGCAAGCTAAAAATCAATGTTTTTTTTTCCTAAAAGATCTGCTCTGTTCAAACAGGAATTAATTCAGAGAAGTCCTATGGCCTCTGTTATGCAAGAGGTCACATTAGATTATCACAATGGTCCCTGTTAGTCTAGCCCCAGTTCTGCCACTGACTCACTGTGTGACTTCCCTTCTCTGTGCTTTAGTTGACAGGCTTTACAATGCGGATACTATTGGAATCAATGGGAAAATTCCCATTGACCACACCTTCTTGTGCCTTGGTTGCCAATCTGTAAAATGGGAGCAATAGAATTTGAGTTAATGGAAAGACTCCCGTTGACATCTTTTCTTCTTGCCTTAACTGCCAACCTATACAACAGAGAGAATATTACTAACCTAGGGTCAAATCCAAAGCACCCTGCCATCAATGGAAAAACTCCCATTCCCCTCAATGTTAACAAGTAGGTTCAATTCATTTAAAACAGAATCAGAGAAATGAAGGCTTGGAAGGGATCTCAAGAGGTCATCTAGCCCAGCCCCTTGTGCTGAGGCAAAACCAAGTAAACCTAGACCATCCCTGATGGGTGTTTGTCCAACCAGTTCTTAAGCACTTCCAATGATGGGGATTCCACAACCTCCCCTGGAACTTTATTCCAGGACTTGATTGCCCTTATAATTATAAATTTTTTCCTAATAGCTAACATAATTCTCCCCTTGCTATACATTAAGACCATTGCTTCTCGTCCTACCTTCAGTGGACATGGAACGCAATTGATCACAGTCCCCTTTATAACAGCCCTTAATATATTTAAAGACTGTTATCAGGTCCCCACTCAATCTTCTTTTCTCAGGACTACACATGCCCATTTTTTTAACCCTTACTCATGGAGCAAGTTTTCTAAACCCTTTATCATCTTTGTTGCTCTCCTTTGGACTCTTTCTAATTCATCCACATCTTTCCTAAGGTGTTTACACCAGAACTGGCCACATTGCTCCAGCTGAGGCTTCACCACTGCTAAATAGAGTGGGACAATTATCTCCCTTGTCTTACATACGACACTCCAGTTAATATACCCCAGAACGATATTGTTTTTTTTCTCAACTGTGTCACATTGCTGACTCATATTCAGTTTGTGATCCACTATAACGCCCAGATCCTTTTCAGGAGTACTACCACCTAGCCAGTTATTCTCCATTTGTGTTTTCTTTCTTAAGTGCAGCACTTTGCATTTGTCTTTATTGAATTTCATTGTGTTGATTTCAGACCAATTCTCTAATTTGCCATGGTCATTTTGAATTCTAATCCTGTCCTCCAAAGTGCTAGCAACCTCTCCAAACTTAGCGTCATCCTTAAACTTCATAAGCATACCCTCCACTCAATTATCCAAATCACTAATGAAAATATTGAATAATACCAGATGCATGACTTGCTCCTGCGGAGTCCCACTAGATACACCCTCCCAGTTGGACAGCAAACCATCAATAACTACTCTGAGTATGGTCTTTCAACCAGTTGTGTACCCCTACCTCATAGTAATTTTATCTAGACCACATTTCCCCAGTTTGTTTTTGAGCAATTGTATGCAAAATGCTTTGAGATCCTTGGATGGATGATGCTGCAGAAGGGGAAAGGTAGTATGATGGTTACAAACACTCTCTCTCCCTCAACCTCCCCACACTCCACCACAGAAATTCAAAAGAGAGTCATTATCAGGCATGTTCCAAGTATCTCTATTTTAACCAGTTTTTCTTTCTCATTTTAAAAAGAGTCCAAAAAAGAAGAGCAACATCCATTGGATGATGTCATCCCAGCAGGAAGCCCAATTAGCTAAAAATAAAATCTCAAATGCTACTTAAAGTGGCGCTGGCAATCGGCCTCCTACAAGCACTGTAATCCAACTGCACTATTAGTATGATTCTATGTGACCTTTTCAATCCCAATATGTTATTGTCCTTAGTGCACAAACCCTTGGAGGAAAAATTCCCAGAGTAAAACATGGGGTTTTTTCCCCTCTCCTATTCCTTTGATTGCTATTGCTTACAGTTACCTGGGCAGAAAACATATGCTTTTGTCCCATTAAGGAGCAATGATTACTAGGTTTTAGTTAAACTTGGCATTATACAGTTATTTACTGGGACTTCGGAGGGGAAAAAAAGAAGTTGGAACCTAATTACACAGCAGATGCCGAGAGTAGTATTTATTCACCAAAACCGCACAGGTCATTCATTAAAATCTCAGTTTTAATTAGCAAACACCTGTTTTGTGTTTGATTTTACACTGATATGTACTGTCTGCAATTTGCTTTCTTCAGTACAAGCAATTAGATAGCCCTGACAGTAACAGTTAATCTAATTAGAAAAGGGGTGCCCTGGGAGCCAGACACTGACTTCAAGAAATTACACAAACATGGATTACAGCTCTATTCCATTATCAATTGAGGTTGTTGTTATGTGTGGGTTTTCTCCCTTTTATGCTTATGCAAAGGTGTTTCTGTTGTTCCCAGTTCTTTTGTTTTAAAGGAGCATCCCTTGGTGGAAAATAAAGATGATTTTATCCTAGAGGAGGACACATGAGGGCTGAAGAAGCAGTTGATGTTTTCAGACTTGATCTCTTCTTAGTCCTGACTTCCAGAGCAAGGATGGAATATCACAACTGACCTGTCAGCAGAACCTGGCCACTCTAAACATTCCCCTTGATGTCATCTAATGTGTCTTCATCAGTTTAAGTTTCTTCTCTATCTCTTGCTTCCATATACTTGGTGGAGATACAAGAGGCAACCTTACCTCCCTGTCATCTCCTCTAGTGATGAGTGGAGTTCAAAAGGTTTTGGATCAAGATTCTGAAAGGTCTCCTTTAGACAAGTATAAAATTCAGTGCAGTAACTCTAGATGGACTTTAGTGGAGGTACTTTAGATTTATCCCAGCTCAGAAGTCTGACCCTTGTAGTTCAGGTTCAGTTTGGAGAAGCATGTAAATGCTTGATTGCCTGATCCAAAGTCCAATGAAATCAATGGAAAAAACTCCAACATCAGTGGGCTTTGCCTCAGGCCTTGAATGCTTATCTGAACTATCGGTATAACTGTGGCCAGATTAACTGCAGTCAGTGGGCTTGGACGGAGCATAAGTCAGGTTAGAGTTTAGCCTTGCAAGGTCTGCAGAATAGTGTTGGAGACCTCATAAGAGCCTGATAGGCTGTGTCAAATGTTTGGAACATGACAGTAGGAGTTTGGACTCCTGGCTTGCATTCCAAGCCCTACTACTGATTTGGAATGTGATCTCAGGTAAGATCACTTACCTAAGCCAGATAAAAAAGGACCATGGGAATAAAAAGTGAACATAAAGTTGAATTTCATATATAATTATTCACCCATCTCTAGCATTAACCATGGTGACCTAGCCATATTTTATCTGCGATAGTTTCTGTATCCCTACATTATCCTTGCAGTTTCAGTTGGATAAGGCATTGTTTGCTTCCTTTCCTAAAACGTTGTGCCATGTGGCTGCATACTGTTAAACAGCTGCTAAACTTTACCTCAAAGGTGGTACATTCCCGTGGTGGGTAAAGTAATTCCTTATTGTACATACCTCACATGAAAGGTACTCAGCAAAGACCGAATATTGTTTATTTATTTAATCGCTGGGGGACAGATATGGTTCTGAAAACAGTCTAGTCCAGAGTTATTCTGGGCAGGTTTTAGAGACAAATTTGGGTTGCAAACATATAAATCCAATCCTTTGCCTCTGCTTAGTTTCCCACAGACGAAGTCTAGCCCAGGAGGGAAAAAAAAGCCTGCAACTGAGATATGGTACAGATTACATTTTAATATGAACTGAGGGGAAGAACATACACTTCCTCAGTAAACTTACAGGGAATCTTGTTTTTGCTTCATGTTTGATAGCCTTGTTTTGCAGAACCAGAGCATGTGTTACCAAAGAAAATGTATTTTTAACTGAAGTGCTGAGTTGATGTGTGTGGGTTTGGAAGAGAGAGGATTATGAGTTTTTGCTTGAAATATATATGTATTTGATGACTATATCCTAAGAACTATTATCACAAGTTTCACACTGCAATGTCTCTGGGCACTTGTACTCTTGTGTCACAAAGATACAGTTGTAAATTGCCGTCATAACAAATATGTCTTAAAATATCCAGCCAAGGTTGTTTTAGGTGGGAGCAGCTTGTTTTTTCCTCTTTCTCAGATGTTGAGTTTTAATGGGTTGGCTTTAGCCGCTGTCCCGAATAATAAGTGCAGGAAACTATTTATGGCTGTTAATTCATGCTCTGGGTCTAAAACCTTTATGATTCCATGTAAGGGATTGGTGAATCCCATTGGATTTACACTGGAGGAAAGTCAGTGTAAGATTAGCTTGGGGACTGAGTGTTAGATGGGATTTTTTTTTTTTTTTTGCCTCCTTTACCCTGCCCCTTTTCTGGCTGGGAGCTGCTACTCAAGCACTATTAGATGGGGAAAAAAGAAGTGAGGCTTCTATTGCTCTTGTAAATAATATAATAACCAGGGTATATAGAACTATGAGAAGAATTCAGCCTCTCTAGCTGTTAACTTGAACACTAAGGCTTTGTCCAGATAAGAATAAATGAGTGGTGTTAGCTAACAGCAGTTAACTAACGTCTGCAAAATCTAGTGTAGACAGAGCAGTTTATATTTTAATATGTGCTAAGCAGCATGAGTTAAAATGTAGTCTTTTATGGAGCAGTTTAGCATATGTTAAAGGGACCAAGATTTGTCTGCACTAGACTTTTTAAACATGCTAGTTAGAATTTTAGCTAGCACAGTCTAACACCACACACCTTTTATTCTCATCTAGACAAGGCCTGAGTGAAGGTGGTGCTGGGAAAACCCAGAATGGTCCTACAACTTGATACCCTCCTCATACTGAAAAAAATGATGCATCAGGAAAGAGAAGGATGATCTTGTGATTAAGTCCCTGGACAAGAACTTTGGAAACCTCAGTTCAGTTCCTGACTGTACTATAGACTTCCTGTGTGACCCTGGAAAAATCATACAGGGACAGATATTCAGACGCTCAGCATCTACAACTGGGACCTTTAGGGACCTAATTAAGTGCCAGATTCTCAAAAGCACACAGCAGCTTCCATTGTGGCCCCAGCCAGATTTTTCAAAAAAGCTCCGCAACCAACATGTACTCAATATGACAAATAATTTTGAAAAACCTCACCCTTAATCTCCAGGTGCCCCATCTGTTATGTGGGCACAATAATATTTCCCTACCTCACATGGATGGGATGACAATATATTCAACACTGATTGGGAGATGACCATATACCATGATGACGGGGGTCATATAAGAAGATAGGTACAAGTGATACATGAGATCACAAATACATTAAACCTAGGTTTCAGAGTAGCAGCCGTGTTAGTCTGTATTCGCAAAAAGAAAAGGAGTACTAGTGGCACCTTAGAGACTAACCAATTTATTTGAGCATAAGCTTTCGTGAGCTACAGCTCACTTCATCGGATTTTTTAGATTCCTTCTGAAAACATTCCATGCCTTTTTCATTTGCTCGGTTTTGTTTGTTTGTTTGTTTGAGTGAAGTGGTTTGGCTTCCCCATTGATCTTAAAATATCCAATGCAAAAAAATCTCCCTGGGGTGGGTGAGGAGGTTTTGGAATAAAGGAATAAGCTAATTAAGTTTAACTGTGTCAGCCTGGGTAGGCTGCATACCGTCATTAATTAATCCAGCCCTCTGATTGTCCTGGAGGGGAATGATGTTCCTAGATGCACAGGGTGAAATCTGTTTAAGCAGATATGGGGCAGTTCCAGCTCTCTTTGACTGAAGGGAGATGCAAGTCGCTCAGCAGGGGAGTGTGTAGGAACACTGAGATCTCATTAATATCTGCGAGTATGGCATGTTGTTGGAAAGCTAGGGGAAGATAGGGAGGTGTGTGTGGGTTACTCCACAAATCATGCAAATATGTCAGTGCAGAAAGTGAGTCCCGTGAATTAATACAAGCAGATTGACAGGTTTCAGAGTAGCAGCTGTGTTAGTCTGTATTTGCAAAAAAGAAAAGGAAGACTTGTGGCACCTTAGAGACTAACAAATTTATTTGAGCATAAGCTTTCGTTAGCTAGAGCTCACTTCATCGGATGCATTCTGCTGCACTGTGTTGAAATGCAAATCTCAGATGTAATGCACAATGTGCATTTTAAATCACTTTCCCCCCAATGCTTTACTCCAGTTAAAGTATCTGGCCTGTTAAGATTCAGCTGTAAAGTTGTGCTATGAAAAATGGCACATAGCAATATACTCATGTAGGCAAGACATCCCTGGATGGAAACAACTTCGTCCACAAGAGTTCTCTCTGCCTTCTTGTTGATAGTTTGGAGCCAAATTCATCCCTGGTGCAAATCCTTTGAGATTGGTGGATGAACTTGGTCCCTTAAAACTAATCACCATGAAGTAGGATTGTCCTCCAGTTATGACTGAGTGAAGTTAAATGTCATTATGCCCACTTTGCAGAGGGGGTGCAAAGAAGACTTGGCCAAGGACACATACAAGTCAGAAGTTCTGACTGCAAGAGCTAGACCCTGACACCAGCGATCACTCCTTTGCAACACTGTGGGGGGGTCAAGAAGGGCCAGAAAGTTGGCTTAAGCTGTCAGCCACCCTCCTTTTCAGTTTACAGAACAAGGAGTGTGGCTGGATCATGCCATGCTCCAGAGATGCCTGGAGTGGAATGGCTTCTTTGCGGCCTCTGCACCTGGACATAACCTAGAGCAGCCCTAAGGCTGCTCCAGTGTTATTCTGGAGGCTGCCCCATCCCCTATCAGCTTCAGGAATTGGGGGAGCACAAAGGTGGTTTAAAGCCAACTTCATACAACCCCTTCAACTTCATGTAACCTAGATCTGGCACAGCTGAGGATCTGGGCCCAAGTCTTTTACTCTCAACTTCTATTCAACTATTCTTACAAAAAAAGCTTGTTAAGAGTCTCCAGATTTCAATATCAGTTGGAAATCTAAACATTGTAATGCAGGGCACCATATACCCCTTTCTGATCGTGGGGGAGTGTAGGCTCTGCCTTGCTGCAGCAGCAGCTACTGCATACTTACAGCACACCCATCTTTCTGAGAAGAGTGGAAATCTTCCTTGAACATTGGGGTGTAATGAGATGCATATGTTGCATTGTACCAGTCAGGAGATGTCAGATTTAATTGTGTCACACAGCATGATACAACCTGAAGGGATGTGACACCTGCCACTCTTCATCATTATGTCAATGACTGTCTCTCTCTATTTATAGAAGAAGCCTTTCTTATACGATGGGCATTTTGTTTTTGCCTCTTTGCAGTGATGTGCTGATGATATTTTCACAAAGAAATCGTGAAAATCACCCCCTTCTTAACCTACCATAAACCCCATTTTCATACAGTCACAGGGAGCAAGGGGTGAGGGACTAGAATGTGTATTCACCTACAGAACAATAATTGCTTGCAACACCAAATGGCAAACAGAATGCAAAGATTATAAAACAGTGTTCAACTTCTGTGATTGAAAGTGTATGTGTACACAACTTGTAAGTGTGTGTGTGTGGAGGTGTGGGGTGTTTTGTTTTAAATGCAATTTAGTACATTCCAAAGGCAAACTACAAGAAGGATGGTCTTGACCATAGCCTGGAATTCAGGAGACTTGATTTTAATTTCTGGCTCTGCTACAAACTTCCTGCATAACCTTGTGCAAGTTACTCAATCTCTGTGTGCCTCAGTTCCCCATCTATAAAACAGGGATAATAAAATAATCCTTCCTTTGTCTGTCTTGTCTTTTTATATTATAAATTCTTCAGGACAGGGACTATTCTCTTATGATGTTCAGCACCTAGCACAATGGGGCCCTGATCTCAGTTGGGGCGTCTGTGCTACAGATAATAATAATAATTAATAATTATAGCTATTTGCTCTTCAGCAGGTCATATTATGAGCCTGTCTCTGGCAGATAAACAGAACATAAGAAGTGAAAGACTGGCACACTTTTTCCTGCTTCTCCAAACTCTGTGAGTCACAGAGCGGGTGGGAGGTTGGAAGGGAAGGGAGCATTTCCAAGCTCTTCTTATGCTAATAATCATTCATTTTCATTTGCCATACAGCCACTGCTAACCGGGGCACAACCAATGACAATAGTATTCATGACCAGTAATTTGTGACTGAATGAAAATCATATAATGGTTCATTTGTGAATTGTGCTTTTTCCCCTGGATGTCTCCCTGAGCTCTCCTGAAGAGGAAAGATTCATTTCTGTGGAATTTCTCCCAGTGAAATATTTAAACAGATGACAAGGCCATTCTTTAGCATGCTTGGTACCAGCAGAAAAAACAAGACCCTCAAAATTTATGTGCCTAATTACTTTTAGGTTAACAAGCGCTGAAATGCCATGGAAACATACCCCTAGAGTTTCATTGTGGGTTAATGGGCAATCATCCAGATTTTGCTTTAGATTATTACAATAATAAACACCAGGCAGCTCAATCAGTTAGATATTGCATCAGGATTACCAGTCAAGTGGACTGGCAATTGATAGGACTTGCTGAATTCCCCAAAGCAGAGTATCTACATCTGCCTCAGTTGCCATCTTACATGTTTCCAGGCCTCCGTGCCCTGGAATCTGAGAAGAGATGTTGTTAGTGTCTTTAGTTTGAGAAGGCCTACCTGGAAATTTTTAACCTGTCACTGTGACAGGTGAAAAGCATTAGCAAGGGAATTGTGACAGGTCTAAGAGTGCTGTCAACGGAAGTGTTTTGTCTGGGGTTGTTACAGTTTCTGAGATTGACAGGTGTGGCTGGATGTTGCATGTTATTCATGTTGTCCTCTTCTTGGAATACGCATTAGCTGAGAAATCCAGTGGACACAGCTCTATAAACTGTGTTCCTCCAGAGAGGGAAATGTCACAAAAACTTCTATTAACTTCCTCAATATAGGCTGATGGTGGGGCCTACTGGATGATGTTCATGTGGTTGATTTTGGAAGTTCCAACTGCAGACCTGATTTATGTGGATTTTTACTAGAAAGTCAAAGTCAAACGGCAAATCCAGATTCCCCATAGTCAGTATCTGTGTTCTGAAAATGTAACCCAGCCTACAGCTCTACAAATGCACCACAGTTCTGACTTGTAGTTTGCCTGCTATTCCAATTCTTGGGTATCCACATAGTTCTATCAATGCAGCTCAGTCAATTCTAGCCTGCGAGTCCATTGCAAATCCAATCCTGGCAGACCAAACAACTCCACCAGTGCACTTTAATTCTGACATATAGCACCCGTGCTGTACCATTTGTTAGCCTCCCTCCCACCCCGATTTGCCAATATCCCTTTATCTAGGCTTACAGCAGCCCCTGATATCTGTCTTCAGATCAGTTTTTTTCACCCCACAGTCTAAAACATTTGAAAGAATCATCACACAACAGCTGCAAGGCTTGTTAGTGGGAATAGCTTTTATTGGATCTAAAAAGGCTCTAATCAGTCGTATTTGAATCAAATCAGGACTTGCAAATCAGAATCAAAAAGGACTTGCAAAAATGTCATAAGAATTCCTTTTCTGGCGTCTTTTGATCAGCATTGGACTCCTACATTAACAGTAGCACTTCCACTGCACCATCTACGCTTGGAATCCTGGACTGAAGTTTTCACTTTATTATGTACGGCGTTGATTTGAAGCTATCTGGGATTCAACGTGGCTCGAATTCCTTTTGCGGCTTTAGCTTTCTGAGTCCTGCATGCTACAGCTTAGAATTTATGGAGGTGGCAGGTGACTTTGCCATAGGCTCAGAACTTCGGATCAAATTCTGACCTCAGTTGTAACAGTGCAAATCTAGACTGAATTCATTGATTTATATGGCATTGAGCTGGATTTATGTCTGTGTAACCCAAATCGAAATCTGGTCCTTTATCTATTTAGGATAGCTGGTGTCTGGCAAACAGATAAAAGTTTGGTATTTTTAATTCCATAAATTTCAAATTTATTAATGGAAATATTTGTGTTTCAATATTTGTATTACGAGTCAGACTGTGGCCCCATCTATGTGGCTGTGCAGAAGTAAAAGGAAAAGAGTTCAAGACAACCTCTCACCTCACCTATTCCTGCACATCTCCCATCCATCTCCACTAGGTCACAGAGTTTAACACCAGCAGGGACCATCAGATCATCTAGTCTAACCTCCTGTGTAGCACAGGCCACGAGCGCCAGCCAGCCCCGCACACTAAACCCAACAACCAAAATTAAATGAAAATAATACAGCCCACAGGAGACTAGACTATGATGGGCCGCAGGCAGAGAGTAGAAGGGAACCGAGGTGGACCAGTGACTGAGGACCCAACAATGGCAGGGAAATGGTGATGTGAGATATACCCAGATAATCCTGGCAAGTGACCTGCACCCACACGCTGTAGAGGAAGGCAAAAATCCTCTAAAGTCACTGTCAATATGAGCTGGGGGAAATTCCTTCCTGACCCCACCTATGGCGATCAGTTAGATCCTGAGCATGTGAGCAAGAACCAGCCAGCCAAGCACCTGAGAGAGAGAATGTTCATTGCTGCTGCAGATTCCTGGGCCTCCCCATCCCATCCCCAGCCGTGGCCATCCCTGGTGCTACACAAAGAGATTTTTTAAAAAGAATACACCAGGGGAAATCCCTTCTTGACCCTGCCAGTGTCCAGCTGAAATCCTGAAGCATGAACTTTTAGAAACATAAGAGATAAAATGGAAGTGAGCCCTAGACTGCTGAGCCCTACCATCACAACTTTACAATTGCACTTGTCAATTTGTCCACTGCAGATGTGGAATGGAAAGCAGAGTCTGAACATCCTGTTCTTACCCACACTCTGCGAAGTTGGATGGGAAGTGGGCAGAGTGGGGTAGGAATGGGTGGAGCCAGGAGGTCCCCAAATGTGCTTGTCAGCATAGTCAAACAACTGTGGGGATTTAGGGAGTAATAAAGTGCTGCTGGTACGGGCCAGAAACAGATAACTACTTGCTAAGAGCACGAAGTGACCGGAGAAGTAACTGTGCTGCTCTGAGGAATTGTATCTTGTGCAGGGCGACCAATGGAGGGACAATCTAGCCCTGAAAAAATAGCAGTTCCCCTTTTGGAGAGTGGGAATATTTCTTTGGACTCATTTTTTTTCCTTTCTGTAGCATATATTCCACATTCCATAGCATGTGTGTTTTGATATGGAACACCAAAAGCAACCAGTTTGTATAGTCTAGACACTATACAGTAGAACCTCAGAGTTATGAACACCAGTCAACTGCACACCTCATTGGGAACCGGAAGTACGCAATCAGGCAGCAGCAGAGACAAAAAAGCAAATTCAGTACAGTACTGTGTTAAACATAAGCAACTAAAAAAATAAAGGGAAAGCAGCATTTGTCTTCTGCATAGTAAAGTTTCAAAGCTGTATTAAGATAATGTTCAGTTGTAAACTTTTGACGGAACAACCAAAACGTTTTGCTTGAATTGTGTGAGATGGCTCATAATGCCACTTAGCACAAGACAGCATATTCTGGGCACAGGTAGGTTTGTAACTGAAAGCAGGGTCCCTGCCAATTTAATACTAAACCCATGCAGCTAAACAATAGCTATAAAAGAATGTGTCTTTAGTTCTGTTTGCTGTGGCTCAAAGGCTAGGGATGTTTAGACCATGATGGAAAACAAAGCCTCATTGTGTCTATTGTAGAGTGATAAAATTGTCACATCCCAACTTTGAAAAAGAAGGGTTCCCAAAGCAATAGAATGGGTTAAGTAATTACTTTTTGAAATTATTTCTCACTATGTGGGAAAAATTGGCTGCTTCATGCAGACACTAAGAGCTATTGTTCTATATTTCTTATAATTTCATTGCTTTTCTGCTCATTGCTGTAATGAAAATTTTTCAATAAGTAGCAAGTTATTAAAAAAAACACTGTAGAAGGGAAAACTGTCAGAGGCCAAATTCATGCCATGAAAAAGGAAAACACTGGCAAAATTCTACATGTTTATTTTGATGTTTTCCCCCAAAAAATGTTAATATAGTTTTACCTTTTGAGGAAAGAAACCTGGATTTAGTGAGGAAGAACAGTCCTGTAGATAACGGAACGGTGTCAAATTCCGGGCTGTAGGTTTGGTTCCTGGCTCTGTTACAGAGTCTCTATGTGATCTTCACTTCTCTAGGTCTTAGTTCTCCATCTGTAAAATGAAGATAATAATTCTTCCTTTCTCTGTCTTCGTCTATTTAGACAGTAACCTCTTTGGGAGAAGGGCCATCTCTTACTATGTGTCTGTACAGTATAAGTACACTGTATAGACCCAAATATCAGTGGGGTCTGTTAGGGTGCTGCTGGTATAGAAATAATAATGGCTGAAAATGCAGGACAGTCTCAATGACATTTTCAGTTCGAATATAATTTGAAAGAAAGAGTGAACTGAGGTGCTATTTAACATGTTTAGCAATTTTTAATATTTTTAGGACCCCTTCAATACATTTTTATTGGGAGATCAACTCTCATAGCTTTTACCCCCACCCCCAGGTTGATAAAAAAAGAAGCGTTCTATGCACAGGATAAGTATGTAAAGCAAGCACAACACAACAAGTTTGAATTAGGAGTGGGCAAAGATATGATGGAAGAATCTTCAGAAGGTGAATCAATCACCTGTTTTCATTCCCACGTCTTGGAAAAAGCTTCAGATTTTCTCTGGGTACAGACTCCATGTGAAAAACATATGCAGAATTTTTTCTTCTGCAAGGATAGAGCCCAAACCAGACTTTAAAGGAAGCAGTGTCACACAGCCTTAACTCTGGGGTCACTTTTCTGACTTCCTAATCCACAGCATAATAAAGTAAGTCTACTGCTCCTCCCAGCTGTGGCCAAGGTGCTGAATTTTGACGGCCCCTCATAGATGTGACCTCAGGAAGCGTTTATCAGAAGATATATTCAAATACTGCACAGTCAGAGACAATTTCTATTCCCACCGAGGACACTGTTGTAAATGTGAGTAGAATTTGGGTAGACTAATCCAGTGGCTCTCAATCTTTCCAGACTACTGTACCCCTTTCAGGAGTCTGATTTGTCCTGCCTACCCCCAAGTTTCACCTCTTAAAAATTACTCACTTACAAAATCAGACATATAAATACAAAGGTGTCACAGCACACTATTATTGAAAAATTGCTGACTCTCATTTTTACCATATAATTATAAAATAAATCGATTGGAATATAAATATTGTACAGTACTCACATTTCAGTGTACGGTATATAGAGCAGTATAAACAAGTTAGATTTTAGTTTGTACTGACTTTCCTAGAGCTTTCTATGTTGCCTGTTGTAAAACTAGGCAAATATCTAGATGAGTTGATGGACCCCCCGGAAGACTTCTGTGTACCCCCCAGGGTGCAAGTACCCCTGGTTGAGAACCATTTGACTAACTCATGTGCTTAAATGCTTTCCTGAATCAGGGCTAAAGTGCCCACAGTTAGCCTACTATTTCAGTTTCCTTCCATTTCTAGTTATAATCACGAGAATATTTCCTAGTCAAAACATAGGCAACATATTTACCTTTCAAGAAGCTGGTATCAAGACACATTGGATCACTGTGTTTTTCTCACCAAAAAATGACACAATTCCGATACGGGAAATATACCTGAGGTGCAAACTAAGAGTCCCCCAGACTCCAGTATCATATCTAGTTATTTACTGAGGGCAGTGCATTTGAATTATAAATGTAATGAATACACAGTAGCTCTGGATTCAGCTTAAGGTAAACCCGGATACAAAATGTGCGTTGATTCTGCTCAGCCCCATCAGAGCTGAACACCACACTAAGTGAGCATAGCATATTATGCTTACCCTTTACCTCTTGATATTCTTTTCACTTCTAATGGACCTTCCAATAAAAGCAGCTAGGATACAGACCTATATTATCTGTTCAGGTACTTATATGGCTTCCACTTTTGAAGTAAAGTACTGCTTCTCCCACTCTTTAACGTATTTATCCTGACAACACCTGTGAGCTAGGGCAGTGCCTTTATCCCCATTACAGACAAGAACTGAAACATACAGAGACTTGCTCAAACTCACTTAGGAAATTGAACCAAGGTTTCCCAAGTCACAGGCTAGTGATCTAACCACTGGACTTTACTTCCTCTCTTCTTGTCAGTAAGTGAAGGTGTTAGAAAGGGATGGTGGAAAGGTTTGGACACTCCATATTACTATCAAAAAAGCTGTGGAGGGAAATGAAAAAACTGACTATAGGAGTTCAGGGTTTCCATTTAGAATACGCTACTGTGGAAAGAGATACTAGCTTTTTCTAGTTTTAAGAAACCTTTTATCTCTTTCCTAAAGAAGCTTTGTCAATGTAAACTGAGCTGGAATTGTAACTGTTTAGTGATATCTTCACTTTTATATTGAGAGCCTGTGGCTTTATAATGCTTATGTTGTAATGAGATACGCTGCAACAATGCTGACACCCTGAGACCCTCAAAGAAATAATGGGCTAGATCTAATGGCACTATGCCAATTTATACCAGCAAAGGATCTGACCTGATACATGTTTTATAATGAAAGTATCCCTGTGAGCAAGGTGGCTCATTCCATCTTTAGGCACAGTCTTATATCCCAAGGGCCTCATCCTTGAAAACCTAATATATCAGGGAATGAGCTGACCTCTAATTATTGGGTCTTAGGAAGAAACTTTCTCTGGGGCAAGGTTATCCCATATTTGCTCACTGCAGGGTTTCTTGCAGCTTCCTCTGGTGCATCTGCTACTAAGGCGAGGATACTGGATGAAGCCCAGTCTGATCCATTATGGCCATTGTTATGTTGCTGTTCATTATCCACAACAGCAAAGTTGTACCTTGCAGCAGATTCACTTGTTCTCAATGAAGAAATAGTGCCTGGTTTTCAGAGAGAAATTGGGACAGAACAAAAGGACTCTCTAGAGAATTGCAAAAGGTGTGTGTTACTTTTTAATAATCCTTGTAACTACTGCCTCAAAATGTTCATCTGGCCAAAACAAAAAAAACAAACAAAAACACACAACTGTTTAACTTTTTAACTTGATTTTTTGGCAGTTTGTGTCCAAGATAAATTGAAGAATTTGCGAGCTGTAGCTCATGAAAGATTATGCTCAAATAAATTGGTTAGTCTCTAAGGTGCCACAAGTACTCCTTTTCTTTTCACAAAAAAAACCTAACTTTATAGATAGGTATTCAATAAGTCTGTCAGTTTAAAGCATTATTTGGGTTACTAGGTTTCTCCCCCCCCCCCCCCAAGAATAAGATTCTTAACAAGATCGGGAGGCAAATTATATATAAATATATATAAAAATATAAAGCCCCCTTAAGAGACAGCTCTCCTTTTAATAAGCATTAATATCAGCATATCAGCAGCACCCTTTACACTTAGGGCAGAAATGACAGTTTTATTAGCCTTTCTTTTGAAACTGATAAATCAGTTCAAGCTAAGGGGAGTCTTTTCAGCTGCCACCAAAAAAAAAAAAAAAAAAAGGAAGTATAAAGACAGTGACTAGCACTGGAGTTATTTAAAGCTCTATAGAAAATTCAAATAGACAGGAGATATCATATTGCAATCACCTTGGCTTTGCTGAGCCATGGAGGTTTTAAAATGCACAAGTGCTTTTTAAACTCTCTGTATGTCTGTGCATCTGTCTGCTACTTTGGCCATTCGATATCTCCCTGCATAAAGGAACAGTTTATAGGATATGGGACATAGCTTCAGCTGGTGAAATCACCAAAGCTCCAAAGTGCCAGTTTTCACCAGCTGGGCATTTGGCCTTATCATCTTAAACCTTTCATTAAGAGCAGAAATCTTAGGCTCCTGTACTTCTTCCACCCACTTTAGACGCCGTTTTGTTTGCATGTTAAATGGATGGGTCTCCTTAGGAATGATTTATCCATCCTGTGATTAGGTAAGAAAGGAATCAGGGCTAATGAAACTGCGAATGCTCACAAAAGAGAATGATTCAAAACTGGATAGGCAAATGCAGACTCACTGTGGGGATGGCTGTAAACAAGGCTTGGGAAAGGGAAAGCAACCAGACAAGAGGGAACAGAAATTTAGGTGAACAGGAAAGGAAGGTTAATTACCCTCCACATTGGACTGAGGACCCGGATTCTGATTCCCTGGGCTTTGGATTAGGCTTTTGGATTGTACTTGTGCAAGAGGGGAGGCCTCTGCAGCTGAGAAAAAAAACTCTTCCGGGTGAAATCTTGCTATTGGTTTGAATGATGTAAATCAGGAATAACTGATGGAGATGCTCCAGACTTGTGCTAGTTACACCTGTGTTAAAGTGCTTTGGGCGAGTGGCCCATTGGGTGAACATCTGGTGGGGGAGCCTCAGAGGGAATAGAAAGTAGTCAAGAGAGGGAAACTGGCTTCCTTTAATCAGCTCTTTACCACAGCACCTTATAAATTACCCACCCCTTCTCTGGCACAGGGGAACATAGTTAATGAAAGTAATAATAATAAACAACTTTGCAGTTTTCTGGCAGCATGAAGGAACATTTGTTACAGGCTGACTATACTTAGGGAGAGGAATGCACCATACTGAATCAACAACACTGCTTCCTTTCAGTACCTTGAATGGCTGTTATCCAAATAATGACTCCACCTAACACTGCTCTGTTTACGAGACAGCATGGGTCATGTTCGCATCGCAGTATTGCTGAGTGGCAGATACCCCACGTTTAGTGTCTCTCTTTTGGCAGATACTGCAAAATCATTGGCCTCTTTGCAGAAAGAGTCTGATTCTTGTTATACTGATTTGGATGGCACAAATGCATCAGAGGTGAGACTCACAGGAGGAGCTAGAGAGGAGGAGAAATCTTCAGACCAAGAGAGCAAATATTTGCCTCTGCTGAGCCCCATAATCATCATCCTTTAATACCATGGGTGAGCAATCAGAAAACAACTGCTCTGGTAAACCAACATGCTTGAGCCCTCAGGAAACAGGAAACACAATTCTACACAAACTTGATAGAACTGAATAAAGTCTATGGACATAACCCTAATTAATTGAGTATATTTGGATTCCTGTCCTCCAGTCTCTAATGTGTAAATTGCAGCAGCTGCAGCTGTATTGCAATGAGGATCAAATCGTGCCAAATATTGTGTATTTCAGTTTGCAAATATTTGAGGCTTCAGCACGGGAAGGTTGACATAGCATTGCAATCAATTAAACAAACAAGCTACAAGGGTGCTATGGACTGGGAGCATAATGCTTCAGCAAATCTGGCCATTGGAGTGAATACATAAGAAAAAAATCCACTCACCATTGTGAAATCCATCATCCTGTTCACTTTCAGCACATAAAATCTAAGGGCTCGATTTATTGCTGGCAAAATCCAGGCTACAGGCCCAATGGTGAAGGGCCAGAAGGGCATGGTGACCTAGAGCTTGCTGCTACAGCCCTGACATTGAGTGGAACCAGCTGGAGACAGGGTGAAGCCAGGATATACTAATACTCAGAGTGAAGTTCACCTCTGTGCAGAGAATCAGGTCTGGTACGGATGTGAGCTTCACTGCATGGCTTATGTGCCAATTACATCTCACTCAAGTTCTCAAAATAGAGTTTAAGTGATGCATTTGGCTTGTGCTGCATAGGGAGTGAATTTTACCCCCATTCACTAATGAAAAATATGATCAGCACATGCCTCCAACCAGACAATTCTTTATTATTATTTAGTACTTGTAGTGTAGTAGCAGGTAGGGGCCCCAATAATGGATCAGACCCCATTGTGGTAGGTGCTGTACAAGCTCAGAACAAAAAGCCCATGAAGAGCTTCCAATGTTAAGTTCCAGATTTGTTCTGGATATCTGACCCGTTTGTACATGCACACCCGCACCCATATGCACACATCTCTGTTTACGCTTCTTCCAACACCCAGCATAGCTGTAGATCTCTTCACATGACTCCCCAACAAACCCGCTATGGGAGAAGGGAGAAGAAAGAGTCTTTGGATTGAGTAGAACAAGCAGCTGTTCATTTGTTAGGTGGACTAAAGTCCGGAACAAGCCTGGGTCTTTAAAACGGAAGAGACTCCTCTGAGCCGTACTCTCACTGATTTCCAGGGGCATTTGCCTGAGTAACAACTGACTGAAAACTGGACAAGGACCATAGGATGCACATTGCCTAGTAGTGAAGCTCATGCAGCAGTTGGCCGGACCTGGCCCTTGCCCATGACATCTGTCATTCTTCTTTCTGACATTTGTCAGGCTGGCTTAGGAACCCTATGGAGCTGACAAGCTCTGCTGCGTAGTATAAATAGGACTCGTTCGACATGTGTTTAACAACAGTAGATCATCTTCCTCCTGCCCTCTTTTATTGTTCTTGTCACAAGCAGAATGCACTCCTAACAAACTGAGCAGGGGCAGGCTACTGACTGAGCTGCGGCTGCTCCACTGTCCATCTGTATTATACACTGGGCAGTGAGGAGACGAGTCGCTGCTACATCTAATATTCCTCAGCTACTTGGCACCGCAGTCAGATGGGCACCTTGGTGGAAAACAGATGCACAGTTCATCACTTTGCTTTCGGGTCTGCAGATGGCACCAGTCCGGCTGTATATTTTAGGTCTGTAAATGTTCCCCGGTTGACACTTGAATATGCCGTGACTTTGGAAAGTTGACAGGTTCCGCTCCCAGCTCTTCTCAAAGCTTGCTTAGATCTTGGGAAGAGCAGAGGAGAAGCTGGGGGATGGGGGGCAGGGTCAGAAATTTAAACAAGCACAAGCATTTCAAAAAGTGCTGGTGAAAGGTGCTGCATCGAGAGTTAAGAGACTGAACCTAGCCACAGCACAGGAACAGCCTGGGCTGCAAAAGGCAACACTGGGCAGCTGCATGGATGGACCTGAGTTAGACCACTTCTCTGGTGTCAGTGGGAAGGGACTGAGTTGGTTATTAGAACTTGTATGACAGGCCGACAGCTGGCAGAGTAGAAGCTTGCTTGACCTGTGCCCACAGGAAGGTCTGTGATGTTTGTAGGGGAAGGTTTTGTCACTGGAGGTGTGGGACACATACACTCATGCTGTGTCTGGGAGAAGCATCCTTGCCTTCAGTGTACTAAGGCTTAAGGTCCAAATCCTGGCATCACTGAAGAAAATGGGAACTTGTGCATGGACTACCAGTTGGCCCAAATGGTTTATCCCTTTAAAAAAAAAAAAAAATCATCCACGTGACTTCATTCTCAAGTTATAGCATGCAGAGCATCTTCAGCACGGACTACACCTCTCTCAAGCAGAAACACATCTGTTTGCACCCAACAGCTAGCTTTTATTATAGTTAATACATTTGGTACTAGAGAAAAATACACACCTAGAGGGTCACCTCATTTTGTATAATTAACTCCTGGACAGAGCGTTAGCACAAGATGTATGCGCCACTGAAGTTATTTTAAGAGGGGACAACCCAACACACACTTTTCATGGTGTTATACCAGCTTTTCTGTGGACAAACCTCGAAGGATGAGAAACCGGCTCAGTCTCCATTTCTCAGTCTGTTATTGGCCTGTTTTGAAACTCTGACCATAAGCAAATTAGCACCAAATGAGATGGCATGTGTGTGTGTGAAATGGAAACTGGATCCAAACCAACAACTCATTTCACAGAGGCCAGACAGCTGTCCAACTTGCAGTGGTAATTACCTGGGCAGCATTCAGCAGCTGCTTGCAAGGGACAGTAACGCATTCCAGGTCTTGTGAGCAATTTCCATGCCAGTAGCCACTGCTGACATTTCCAAAAGCTCCTAAGTGAGTTCGGGGCACAAATCAATGAAAGTCAATGGACCTCGTGCTCCTAACCCATAAAGATCCATTGGGATCTTGAAAGTCCTAATGGCCAAAATGTTCAAACCTGAGTGCATGAAGGTTGGCTCCTACATCCATATTCAGGCACCTAAACAGAAGCGGCCCGATAGCAGAAGTGCTGAGCAACCAGAAACTCCACTTAAGGCAATAGGAGCTGTGCATATGCAAACACCAGGCTGCTTTTCTCCAGGTGGCAAACATCAGGCTCCCACGTTTGAAAATGTTGATCAGTATGAATGTGATTTGTTTATTAAGAGCAATTAGCAAAGTACCAAGTACCAAACTCTGACAAAAATCCTATACAAGAAGCCAAGGGAAGGAGTAAAATATATTTATCACTGTGTCTTTTTTGGTTGTCATTCTTTTTAGTGCTATGTACCTGCATTTATGTGATTTGTGCAGCAAAGTATGTTTATATTTGTATTTACATGAACCTCATTAGAGAAATACCTTCCATTCTGACACTGCATTTACCTTCCTAGAGATTTCAGAATCTTATTCTTTTTTCTCATTTTCTTTTCATCCTACCCGAAAATGTGTCTTACATTCCTGTTTAGAAGATGAGATGTTTGCATTATGCATTCTAAATAAGAATTTATTTTTTTTAAAGGCAGGTTGACAGGGTCGTCAAACAAAATGTATTCAGAGTTAGTTTCCTGTCCTGAGGGAGTTATGCTTAAAGAATTTGATTTTAGGGTAAGATTAAAACAAGATGCAGTTTACATGTAGAATGGCCAGTTACTGTATGTTAAATTTTTCCAGCTGGAGAATGAAGCTGTGAGACACATTTTGTCATCACACTGTGTATTGTCAGAGCCAGTTTAGGAGATTGAGGGCAGGCAAGAAATAAAGCTGCATCTATTGACTATCTATGCAGGGGGAAATTTTCAGGGGGGCCTAGCACCCACTGAATTTCAATGAGTTGTGCACCTAAATGCCCTTTGTCAGTCTCTGCTCTCGGTCCTTACACAACCTGCATCACTATAGTATTTAGTACAGTATTTCACACATTAATGAATTTGCCCCCAAACTATTCCCAATGAGGTAAGGAATTAGTATCACCATTTTGCAGATAGGGAACAGAGAGATGAAGTGTCCCACCCCAGGTCACACATGGAGGGTGTGGCAGAGGCTGGAACTGAAGCCACATCTCATGAGGCCCTGTTCAGTGCTTTACCCACAAGACCACCCTTCCTTTTAAATGAATGTGCGTATTTTAAGTACTTTCCTGTGAAGACACAAGCATTATTATCTGGATGATGCTGGGAATATAATAATCATAAAGCACATCCTCTGGGGGGGGCTGTCTCCTGTGCTTGGACATGTATAGACTCAGTCATCTAATTGTTGTTTTGTTTCTTCCCCCGTCTCTAGAGGAAGCATGGTCTTGCAATTAAGACACTGAAGTGGGACCTCAGGAGATCTGGATTCAATACCCAGCTCTGCTAAAGAATCCCTATATTACCTTGGGCAAGTCGCTTCATCTCTCTATGCGTCACTTCCCCATCTGTAAAATGGGGGTAAATAGGACTTCCTTTGTCTGTCTGGACTATTTAGACTGTAAGCTCTCTGGGGCAGGGACAGTCTTTTACCATGTGTCTGTACAGCGCCTGGCACAATGGCACCCTGATATTGGTTGTGGCCTGTAGGCAGTACTGTAACACAAATAATTAATAATAAATCTCTTACTACTTTGATCCTATACTTCACCCCAATGATGGTAACGCTGCTAGGGGCACTTCAATCCAAGAATCTCAAAGGTCTTTAGTCAAGCCTTTCACTGCCCCTGCAAGATTGGCAGATACTGCATGTCATTTTAAAGATAGGAAATTGAGGCACAAAGAAGTGAAGCAACTTGTCCAAGGTCACAGATTCAGTCAGTGGCAGAGCTGGGAATCAAAATCAGAAGTCCTTACTCTCAACCTCTCCACTCTAACTACTAAAGGAAATAAAATAATGGAAAGGTCCCATTCACATGGGCAGACTGGCTCCTATTAATTCCCTAGACCCTATTTTTTGGCTGCTGCTGTTTAAAATTCTGGTATAACACTGCTGATTTTAATGGTATCTTTATCCTTACAGCAGGGATAAGGATTCTAGCACTCACTTATATATCCCCACTGTAATTTTTTCTCCACCAGGTACAGCTCTGCTTGGCAGACAGGGTACAGAATTGTTCCAGGCAGCATTCTTGTGACATTTCATTAAGCTGGCCTTTTTAAGTTTATCATTAGACATACTGGAGTCTTGCTGGAAGAACTTAATTACATCCTATTTTCCCAGACTGAAGATGCATTTGAAGAGTCAGCTTGCATGTTGATTTTCCTCCCGGTACTCCTGCTGGGTACAGTTTTACATTCACTCTCATGCTGGGGTCTCCATGCTCTTATCATTCACATCTGGTACCACTGGACTTTCCTAACTGCTGACATTTCTGCAAACTTCATGAGGGGTGTCTGATGTCATGCAGAGGTGACCTGGCACTCTCCAGGGAACATAGAAATTGCCAGATTGGATCAGACCAGGGCCCATCTAGTCCACGATCCTGTCTCACAGTAGCAGCAACCGTTGCTTCAAAGCAAGATGCAAGAAACATGGTAGTAGGAAATTATGAAATTCACAGATAAGACTGAATGAACCATTGTGATTGTGACTTCCTGTATAACTCAGGCCATTGGACTTCCCTGAATTAATTCCTGTTCGGACTAAAGCACATCTGGAACTGGCCCCCATGGAAAGTTTCCTCCACATTAGCATGAAACATTAAAAACACCAGCTCTTTGAGACAGGGGCTCTCTCTTTCGCTTTGTGTGTGTACAACATCCAGCACAATGAAGCCCTGATTCTGATTCGGTTCTCCAGGCACTAGGATTGGCAGAAACGTTTAAATTTACTAAATCTTGATGAGAAATGTCATTTTGAATTTTAGAGAAGACTTTTTGCCAAAATTTTGAATGTCAATGAAAAAAGGAGAATTTTTTTCAAACACTTTCTCCCATTTTTAAAAGACTGTTTTACTAGCTGTAACAGGGCCGACTGGCCCCACACTGGGAATGAGAGGGTCAACCCTTCCCTGCTGGCAGAGGAAGCCACGCCCCTGAGGCTCTGCTGGGCATGCTCTAACAGAGAGTCAAGTATAAAAGCCTGCAGAGCTGCTCAGTCAGGGCTGGCGGCTGAGGAAGGAGGATACCCAGTGGAGGCTCCAGCCTAGGAGCAGGGGCGACTCATACAGGAGGGAGCCAAGGGGCCAGGAAGTGGAACCAGAGCCTGGCAGCTGTGGGAACCCCAGGAAGCCCCAGGGGCTGAGGAACCTGAAGACCCTGATGCCACAGGGACTGCTATGTTTGGAGAACTGGTAGGAACTGACCCAGGAAGGGGAAGGGAGTGGCATCTTCCACCACTCTGAGGGCAGTGTGTTGCGCTGGGATTCCCCACTGACCCAGGGCGGATCACACCCTCAATGACAGGGCCCTGGGTTGGAGCCTGTGGGCCCAGGCTCCCCTGCCGGGGGTCTCTAATCCTCCCCCTTTTTGTGATGACATAGTTCACCGACCCCTCTCTTACCTCAAAGGAGACAGATGAACTCTGGCCGCTGGGCCACACTATCCTACAAGGGGAAGAGGACCTAGAGGGATTCTGGCCCTCGGGCCACACTGCTTTAGGAGTGCACTATAGAGACTCCGGCTGCTAGGCCATGCTATTCCACCAGAGGAAGAAGATTTAGAGGGACTCTGGCCATTGGTCCATACAGCTCTGACTACCGGGGAGGTTGTAGAACTGGCGTAGAAACCAGGAGGTGGGGTTAACCATGTGCCGCGCCCCACCCCACCCCCTGGAATCAAAGGGGTTGATGAGGTACAAAACCTGGCACACTAGCCCTAACTGTAGTACAAAGCAGTAGGATGATGGAAGGAGTAACAGCAGCAGAGTAAGGAAAATGGACTTAAAAAGAATAGATTTTAACAAACTCAGAACTGGAACAAATTATTAAACAATCTATTTGTAAACATCTAGAGAATAATAGGGTAATAGAAATAGCCAACATGAATTTATAGAGAACAAATCATGTCAGACCAACCTAATTTCCTTCTTGGACAGGGTTACTGGCCTAGTGGACGGGGGGGAAGCAGTAGACATTATATATCTTGATTTTTAGTAAGGCTTTTCACACATTCCTTCAAGACATTTTCACAAGCATACTAGGGAAATGTGGTCTAAGTGAATATACTATAAGGTACACTCACAACTCCTTATTCACAAAAGTTATCAATGGCTCATTGTCCTCCTAGAAGGATGTATCTAGTGGGGTCCTGCAGGGGTCTGTCCTTGGTCTGGTACTAGTCAATGTTTTCATTGACTTGAATAATGGAGTAACATGCTTATACAATTTTGCAGATGACACCAAGACTGAGGGGGTAGCTAACACTTTGGAGGACAGGATTAGAATTTAGATAAATTGGAGAGATGGTTTGAAACCATCAAGGTTGTCTTCAACAAAGATAAGTGAAAAGTACTACACCTAGGAAGGAAAAAAATCAACTGCCCAAATACAAAATGGAAAATAAATGGCTAGGCAGTAGTACAGCAGAAAAGGATGCGGGCATTGTAGTGCATCACAAATTGAATGAGAGCCATCAATGATGCAGTTGCAATAAAGGCTAATATTCTGGGTTGTACGAACAGGAATATTGTATGTAAAACATGGGAGATAACTGTCCCACTCCACTCGACTCTGGTGAGGCCTCAGCTGGAGTACCGTGTCCAGCTTTGGGTGCCAAACTTTAGGAAAGATGTGGACAAATTGGAGAGAGCAACAAACATGATAAAGGTTTAGAAAACCTGACCTATGAGGAAAAGTTAAAAAAACAGGTGTCTTTAGTCTTGAGAAAGGAAGACTGAGTTGGACCTGATAAGTCTTCAAATATGTTAAGCGCTGTTATTAAAAAAAAAAGATGGTGACCAATTGTACTCCATGCCAAGGGAGGACAAGTAGTAATGGGCTTAATCTGCAGCAAGGAAGATTTAAGTTAGACATTACGAAAAATGTACTTAACTATATGAATAGTTTAGTACTTCAATTGGTTACCTGGGAAGGTTATGGAGTCCTCATTAGAGGTTTTAAAGAACCGGTTAGACAAATGTGTGGCAGGGATGGTCAAGGTTTACTTGGTTCTACCTCAGTGCAGCAGGCAGGACTTGATGACCTCTTGAGGTCCCTTCCAGCCCCACATTTCTACGATTCTATGTTTTCAAAAGAGCTCTGAGCCCAAATTCAAGGCCAGATTTTCAAAAGTTCAGCTCCCATTTGGGCACAAAATATGTGGCTAGATTTTCAAAGGCGCTCAGCCCATTGGATGCCCATTGGGTACTAAGCCCTTTTGAAATTCTGTCCCTTATTGAGCAACCTAAATGGGAATGGAGTTCTTTTGAAAATCTGGTCCATAATGCCTAAAATGCACCTGTAATGAGCATCACCCCTGTCCCTGCATCTCCAGCCACCAACTGGATTACACACTAGCAGGGAAAATTACCATTTGAGCGAGAGGAACAGCTCATGTAGCTGACAAAAATAGTAGGCTGTCATCTGCTGAGTGGAACAGCCACAAAAGGGGGATATGACAGACAGATTACAAGAAAACAAAAAACAAAACATGTTGATGCTATAAAAAACTCTTACATGGCTCTGAGAGGTTATGAATAGGGAACACCAAGCCCTGTGTGACAAACAGTGAATTCTCTTCCTTGCTGCAAACAGGAGATGCTGTTCCTGTCTTTGAATCCCAGAGAGATTCAGTGGTCATTCATCTGGAAGTTTGATAAGTCATAAACCAAGCTTTCGTTTTGACCTTCACCACACCAGGGTGGCAAAGGTGAAGTGAAATCACTGCCCTCGCCTGTAGCCATGCACAAATGCTGCTGTGATAAATCATACATTTGTTTGTTTGGGATTTCTCCTCTCTGCCAGAGGAGCTCAAATAATAAATCGTTAATTGTGGGTAACTGAATTTGGCTCTTTAGAAAACTGAGTCCTCCAGGCATGAGTCTCTTGCTTACACTGGTGTAAATCAGGTGTTACACTGCTGAAGTCAATGGAGTCACACCGGTGCATGTGAGGGGAGAATCAGGAACTTAGCTGTTGCATTTTTTTTAAATAATCTCTGCTCTTTAGAATCCAATTCCCTTATCCTGCCTGCAAACAATAAAACCATTATTTAAAGGCAGGGCTTTCTAGCTGGGTTCCACACTTTGACACAAACAATGGCTACTTACTCTGAGATATTAATATATAACACCCACAAAGAGTCATTTGTTAGTACATGCAGTAATCTATCCATGCTGTAACAGTGAAGTCAGTATTTCAATGTAAGCAGATATTTTCATGGGTTCTGTCTCAGCTATAAAAAAAATGGTACATGGCAGGAATTTAGCACTTATAGTTTTCAAATCAGGAGCAATTATGAATATCTGGAGTTCAGGGTTGAAGTTCATTGGTAAATTCAGTGCTTGTGAAAAGAGGGGTTTTAGGCATTATTTGGCCAAGATCAGCGTTTTTCAAACTGGGGTCTGCGAGAGTATGTGGGGCCTGCTGACTAACTCCTCCCCTGCCCTCCCAGTGCCTCTTGCATGCTGGGAAACAACTGTTCATCAGTGTGCAGGAGGCACTGGGAGAGAGGGGAGGAGCAGGGACAGGGCATGCTCAGGGGAGGGGGTGGAATCCTATCCAGGATGGTTGGCCCCGCTGATCAACTCCTTCCCCTCCCTCCCAGTGCCTCCTGCATGCCAGGGGCATGCAGGTGGAGCTGGGAGAGAGAGGGAGGAGTGGGTATGGGGCGTGCTTGGGCGAGGGGGCAGAAAGAGGCATAGAAGAGGACGGGCAGGGGCAGAGCAGTGGCAGGAAAAGGTGGGGTGGGGCCTTGAGGGAAAGGGTGGAGTGGAGGAGGGGACTGGGGCTGAGCAGAGGGTTTGGGGGGCCTGTGAAAATTTTTTAATCAACATGGGGGTCCTCAGTTTGAGAATCACTGGCCTAGATGCATCCCTCACTCAACCCTGGTAATGCTAGGATTGCTATTTATTTTGTGCTCATTAACACTGTATGGCCCAGCCCTGAGGTGCTAATGGCATCTCAATCTTGCCCTGCAGCACATCCTGCTTTTCCAGTTCCATAACCCCAAGGGCAGGGGCCATCAATCAAGGCAACCCAGTCTTTCCAACCCTTGAAATTCCCTGCAGCTCTGCCAACATGCCTCACTCCAGCCATGCTGCACACTCTGCTAGTCCAATCCTAAACCCCTTCTCAGCTCTGTAAATGCATCTCTATCTTGCCCTGAAGCAGCCTCTCCCTCCCTCTCTCTCAAACTGCTGTAATTCTTTACAAAAATTGTCTTGGGTTTTTTTTAAGTTATTCTTCCAGAAGGTGGATTGGTGCCTGGGGGTATTTTGGAATTAGACAAAGCAAAAGGGCACACCTAGTTATTTTGTGCAGAATAGCTGCACAATGCACAGTGCAGTGAAAAAAAAAAATTAGGACATTCAGCAGGAATATAAAGCCTGGCATCCTATGACCTGATTCTATTCTCATTAGAGCTGGTGTACATCAGGAGTAATCCCCACAGAAGTCAATCAAGTTATACCGAGTGTAAGTGATATCAGAATCAGCCCCTTAGTTATTTGTTGTTGCTGGCTGTGTTACAGAACCTCTATGGTTTCTGCATGTTCTTGAAAAAACGAGTTAGGTCTCAACAGCCTCAGATGAAGCATTTTTCAGAGTAGCAGCCGTGTTAGTCTGTATTCGCAAAACAGACATCTTTAAATGTGGAGTTATATAAATAATCCCCTACATACAAAAATCCCAAAGCCCCTAAATACATATGGCATAGTCTGGGCTATCTTCTGAGTCTATGATCTGCCCAGTGTAAAGGGAATTGCATTGTTGTGCTGTCTCTACAGCAGCCCAGGCAGGAAACTGGGACTCAAACACATGGTGGCAGAGGATGTCCTAGTTCTTAGTTTGTACAGGTTGTACTAGCTGTTCCCAGAAGACTGAGTAGACTCAGGCTGAGCTGGTTGCTGGCAGTATCGGCAACAATCATAACAAAAAAGGTACTGTACCTTCTCTTCAACTAGCCTTACCCTTGAGTACTCACCAAACGTTCTAGGCATTCAGATGAGAATAATACACTCAGGCCAAGGAGCAGATTCCCTGCAGAGGTGGTGGAGGTGCTGCCACTCAAGACATTTAGCACAGATTAGACTGGGATGGGGGTAATAAAAATTCCTACAAAGTGCAAGGGTCGCAGCCCAACGATGACCCAAACGTCCTTATAGGAGTGACTCAGTGAGGCTCAGGGGAGTGGAGACAGGCTGCAACCCTCTTCTCAATGTGCCTGCAAGGCATCTGACTCCTTTCACAACATAAAGCATTCCAGGTCATCCATCCATCTAATTTAGACCATCAGTGGTTATTAAAAGGAACCTTGGTACCTAAGCACTCTCAATGCCAGACAGGTCTTGAAAACAGCAATTTAAAGACTTCTGTAGAGATGGGGAGGAAAAGAAAAGAACCATTCTAACAAATGCTGCAAATGGGCCAGGAGGAGCGAGGAAGAGAGGAAAAACCATCAGTTAGAAAATTAGTTCCGGGTATATTTGTTTGGTTTTCTATGGGTTTGAAAAGCAATGGTGTAGTTTTGCCGAATCCAGTCTAGACACAAGATACAATTCTGAGCGTAGTTAAAAATAAAAAAAAAAACCTAACAAAACATGCTTAAGCCTCAGCTCTGCTAGTTTCTATGCCCAATTTGATGCGCAGTACGGAGGCTCCCAGCCCCAAGCCATGGAAAATAGCACTCTGAATGCTACTCAGTGCCATTCCATGTAGCTCAATGTTCACCTTGGGCATATTTTCAGCTTTATATAATTTCAATTAATCCTTTATGATCTGCAGTGAGAGAGATGCCAAGCAGCGGAACGCCTGCTACCAGTTTCCAGCCACGGCTGTTCGCAGCTATACAATCTGTCTACTCCTTCAGTACAAAGGGGTCCTTTATCCATGCTAATCTAATTAAAATTAGGCAACACTATGGATGCAGCTGCTTTAAAAAGGAAGATGTTTCTTTGGGTTGGTTCATGTGCTCTACACTGTGTGACAAAGCTCTGTCCTTGCCTCTGTGGGTCCTGCGTTTCCTGGCGGATTTCGCAAGCCTCAGAGGCTTACTGTGACCCTGCACGTAACCCTTCTCTCGCTAGAGACAAGGGTCACAGTCTACTGAGCCATTTTCATCATAAGACAGTGAGGGAGGTGAGGAGAAGTTATCCTTCCTTGCACAGTCTCTGTTGTCTCCCCGCCTCAGTGATTAATCAGGGGGCAAAGGTGGGGGGGGGAGCCCAGGCCCACCCTCTACTCCAGGCTCCAGCCCAGGGACCCTAATAGTATCAGCTATGATAGCTGACCTTTTAGAAACATGACATGTACAATTCCCTGGGCTACTTCCCCCACAGCAGCCCTCACTTCCTCAAGCTCCACTTCACCCTTACCTCAGGGCTGCCTTCCTTGTGGCTGCTATGGTGCGTACTACTCAGCCTCTCCACAGCACAACTTCCTCCCACAGCTCCTAACACACCCACCCACCTGACCGACTGGGAGGCTTTTAACTAGTTTCAGCCAGACCCTGATTGGCTTCAGGTGTCCTAATCAACCGAGCCTTCTCCCTGCCTTCTGGAAAGTTCTGAATTGGCCCCAGGTGTCTTAATTGACCTGGAGCAGCTGCCATTTCACTTATCCGGGTACTAGGGATTCATTTAGCCTGGAGCTAATATATCTATCTCCCACTACTTTTCGATAGCCATCTGGCCTTGCCCCGTCACAACTGCCAGATAGAAGATTTCCATTGTTTGCTTATGTGAGTCTTGGGCATGCTGGGAATGTGGACAAACACATTAGAATATATTGTCACTACAGAGTTAGCCAGTGTTTTTACTCCAGTGTTGCCTCTAACTGCCCCACCTTCCATACTCAAAACCTTCTCATCTGAGTTTAATGGTGCTTTCAACCCAAGCTAGCTAGCCTGGCTGCAGCTCTGAGTTAGAGCCTGGACTTCAATTTCACTTGGGCTGGAACCTGACCACTCTGCAGTGTGGAAACAAGCTAAATCATTGGAGTGCTGATAGTCCTCTAAAGCCTTCCCTGAGTCCCCACCCCCACGTGCCCAGAAGGGACTGGAAAGTTCTCCCACAGTTCACTGGGAAGGAATCACAGAGTGGCTCAGCATACCACAGCACAAAGATTCCAGGCAATATGCCTCCAGAAGTCCTAGTAGCACGGCCCCAGTAAGGAAACAGTAACTCAAGATGGGCTTTGCAGTCCAGCTGCTCACACCTGGGCTAGGCTTACCCAGGTGCCACCTCCTGGGATAACTCTGTGGTGAAGGCATACCCTTTGTAAGAATCAAGGTCTCTCACTGTTCTGCAGCCCTTGCCTTGGATGGTTATGGAGCAGTGTGGAAAAGCAGAGTCATATCCAGCCCTTCTGAGCTAGAAGCCAGGTGAGGGTGTTAGATGTTTGTGAATGAGCTTTATAGGGGTCTCCTCTCAGAGATCTGTCAGACCTTCTCCTCCACAAGCAGGGAAAAATCCAACCATATTCTTTCTGTGAAGAGGGGATTTGCTGTCACATACATGTGACATTGCATTGGATCATCTTTGCATCACATGAAATGTGATCCAAGAAGGCTCCCTAGTCTCCAGAGTATTGCATTAAGAAACATGCTTGAGCCTATTTTGGGGAAGTTCTATGGCCTGTGTTGTACAGGAAGACAGACTAGATGATCCCAATGGAAGCAATAGATGTGATAGATCTGTGACTTCGCTACTTGGAAAGATAAGGGAGCAAATAAACAATTAGCACTTAGAAGATAATAAGGTGATAAGTAACAGTCAGCATGAATTTGTCAAGAACAAATCATGTCAAACCAACCTAATATCCTTCTTTGACAGGGTGATATGACTTGTGGATAGGGAGAAGCAGTAGATGCGATATCTTGACTTCAGTAAAATTTGATATAGTCTCACATGACCTTCTCATAAAACAAATTTAAGAAAACAGTCTAGATGAACCTGCTATAAACTGAGTGCACAAATGGTTGGAAAACCGCACTCAGAATGTAGTTATCAATGGTTCACAGTCAAGCTGGAATGGTATAATCGAGTGGGGATACAGCAGGGATCTGTTCTGGGTCTGTCCCGTTCTATTCAGTATCTTCATAAATGATTTGAACAATGGCACAGACAGCACACTTATAAAGTTTGAGGTTGATACCACGCTGGGAGTGGTTGCAACCACTTTGGAGGACAAGATTAGAATTCAAAATCACTGTGACAAACTCAAGAAATGGTCTGAAATAAATAGGACAAAATTCAATAAGAACAAATGAAAAGTACGATGCTTAGAAAGGAATAATCAATTGCACAAATACAAAATGGGAAAAGACTGCCCAGGAAGGAGTACTGCAGAAAGGGATCTGGGGGTTATAGTGTTTTACAAACTAAATGTGAGTCAACAACATAATACTTCTAGGGAAAAAAAAATTGAACATCATTCTGGGTTTATTAGGAGAAGTGTTGTAAGCAAGACACAAGAAGTAATTCTTCCACTCTACTCAGCACTGATAAGGCCTCAGATGGAGTACTGTGTCCAGTTCTGGGCATCACACTTCAGGGAAGATGTGGACAAATTGAAGAAAGTCCAGAGAACAACAACAAAGAGTAAAGGTCTAGAAAACATGACCTACAACAAGGAAAGATTTAAACAAATGGTGTTTTTTCAATCTGGATAAGAGAAGACTGAGGCGGGGGGACATGATAACAATCCAGTATGTAAAAGGTTGTTATGAAGAGGAGGGTGAGATGTTGTCCTGTCCTCAGTGATTAAAGAGAACAAGAAGCAATGGGCTTAAATTGTAGCAAAGGAGATCTAGGTTGGACATTAGGAAAAGCTTCATAACTGTAAGGATAGTTAAACACTAGAACAAATTACCTAGGGAATCTCTGTCATTGGAGGCTTTTAAGAACAGGTTAGTCAAACACCTGTCAGGGATGATCTAGCTAATGCTTAGTCCTGCCATGAGCGCAGGGGACTGGACTAGATGACCTCTTGAGGTCTCCTTCAGTCCTACATTTCTAGGATACTAATACAGCAACAAATAATGGTTAAGAAAAGGAAAAAGTGTAGCCTGAAGGGAATTCTCTATGCATTGAAACTCATAATAAAGAATAGGCTGTTTGGGAGAGTTATTTGTGGAACCTGTTTTGCATAGATTTCTGAAGAAAAGTGCAAGAGAGGAACTATTGCTTATTGGAGAGAGGAGGTGATTTGGAATAAGGACCCCGAGCTAAATTCCTCATTCTCCCATTGACTTAGTGTGACCTTGAGAGAATACTAGCCTCTTTGTGGACCACTTTCTCTGTACATAAAATGGGAATAATAATACCGACTTACTCGGCTCACCACAGTTCATTAATTTTTTGCAAAGTTCTTTCAGAGACGCTGATGAAAAGATACTAAGTGCTAAGATCCAGGAACCCCCCCCCCCACACACACAAACCAAGAACGTGCACATTTTGATCCCCAGCTTAGGAGTGTGAGCTCAGGCACCAGATTTTCTGCTGGTGTAAACTGGCGTAGCTTCACGGACTTCAACGCAGCTCAGATGTCAACCGAGGAGCCGATCCTCAATTTTCTATCTATTAGAATTTCAGAGATAACCTGCACCATCCGCTGAGGCAGCGTAGAGAACAGCTCACGGGAAGAGATAAGAGAACCAACAGAGCAAAAAATAGCCCTTCTTATTGTAAAGCAAAGGTCAGGGAGAAATGTAAATTGACTCCACCTGGATATTCACCTGGGAGAAGAAACAACCAGTTTAAAATAGAGACATAATTCCTTAAAATAAAGGATGGTAGGTTGTGTGTGAGCAGGACTAATTTGTCGCAACAAGACTCATGTTTGTATTTATATTATTGTGATCTAATTTTAAAGGAGCTGCAGGTTTTTCCACACTGAGTGAAGTAAGTTCATGCTCCCACCCCTATCCCTTGCTTACAGCCATGTGCTAAGGAGCACGAACTACAGCAGTGTAGGGCTACCACCATCTATCGACCCTCACTGGACATTAACAAATAGAATATTTCATAGATGGGGTGAGTTTGGGCAGGATGGATATAGTCAACTAACTGAGCAATTGGATTACCACAACTGTGTATTCAGTTTTAAATCACCAAAATCCCGGTACTAACTCAGTATTGCTTGTATGTTCCCAGAATAAATTTAAACAAAGCAATAATCAAGGGACTAATCAGACATTCTAGTCTGCTTCAAGGCAAACACGGGACTGTTCAAAGTTTGATTTCCTGTGCGTGCTTTCCTAGCTCTACTACAGATTTCACTTATCAGTTTTCTTCATCTAAAACATAGCATGGCATTAGGAATGGTGTTATGTTATTCTACCTGGACCTAGACCCTGTGCAGCTTCCAGGATCTGTACCAGTTCTGTAGTGGGAAAAGTACCCTGTGAATTGGATCGCATATCGGGATGCAGAACCCCCCATTTTTGGTATTTCTCTATGAAATTGAAAAATGGGCTCATTGCCATCAGATACTTCACAGGGGCATAGGATTTTTTTAAAACAGGAAATGGACACCGTTTTCAGCAAAGCTGGTTTCTCCGTTAAAACATCCAGGATTTCAAGGAGGCTTTGAAGCAATAAATCACAATTTATCCAAATTTCCCAAAACCAATTCAGGCAGAGGGTCTGTGCAAAATCACCTGAAATGAAGCAATGGATATTTTAATGAAAAAAGAAAAGGAGTACTTGTGGCACCTTAGAGACTTACAAATTTATTTGACCATAAGCTTTTGTGAGCTACAGCTCACTTCATTGGATGCATTCAAAAGCTTATGCTCAAATAAATTTATTAGTCTCTAAGGTGCCACCAATACTCCTTTTCTTTTTGCGAATACAGACTAACATGGCTGCTACTCTGAAACCTGATATTTTAATGGAATGCCACAAAATGATTATTGTGAAGATGAGGCAAGATCCTGTCTTTATAGAACTTTTCTCCAATAACAGGGGTATAGTATGACCCAACTGTGGGTTCTTATATTCAAACTCCGCATAGAAGTTGTTCAGGATGTTGATGGCGACTAACATGAGGGCAGGGTGAAGAATACAGATTCTATTCTGGACAAGGAGAAAAATCCATGTGCTGTATACACTGTAATCTTATTACTGTATATGCCGTCTACATGCTATGGCAACAAATACTGTGGAGATGAGAAGGAGCAGGAACTTCCCATTCAGCTTTCAGATTGCAGGCTTGGTTTACATTGTGTGGATGAAAAATCATAAAGAGTAAAATCCTGGCTCTACTGAAGTCACTGGGGGCTTTGCCACTGGCTTCACCAGGGCCAGGATCTTACCCCTAGTCTTTACTCAAGCAAAATCCCAGTTGACCAGAAAGGTAGATTTCCCAGATTAAGGACTATGGGCTTTAGCCACATTTGTAAGGCATTAACATGGTTATTAACATGCATGCAATATTGTATATACACCATTGAATTAGCAGTGAGGTGATGCATTTCTCTACAGCAGCTAACCCCACCGTGGCTTGAGGTGCCAAAGTGTCTCTAGCTAAGGGATGTACTTACAATGAGGGTCAACTTTCTTCCTGAATTGCTTTATTCTGCCTATGCAACATCTAATCTGGCAGGGGTAAGGCGGTCGTGAATTCTACCTCTGCTGATGTGCTGCCTTCAATCTCCAGCCACCACGCAAAGAGTTAAAGATCTAGCAGATGTTTTTCCTCCTTTGCTTGCAAAAGGTCCAATTAGCTAATTAAGTGAATCAAGCACCATGTGAATAGGAAGAGCACTGCTGACTACATATCTTTCTCTTTCTAAGAAATGTAGGGCAGAATTTGCCACACTGGATCAGACAGCTGATCCATCAAGTCTGTTAGTTTGCCTCTGGCAACGGCCCATACCAGCCTGGCTAAATTCCAACTAGAGCAATTGCATTCTGCCAGCTAAGATATTCCCCCTTGCAGTTTTAATTGGATATGAGATTATTCTTCACTTCCTGTCCTAAACGGTTTCCCAAACCTCCATTTGTTTGTCCTGTGATAGAAGATTCCTGAATACAAAGAAAGCATGTTTGTTTTTCCTGTGGCTGAGTGGTGGCTTTCAGGTTCCGGTTCAGATGAGGTGATAAAGAAAAAAAATGCTGCATTTCTGTTCCCTTGGAAGCTAAAAATCTCATGACTGGATTACATGAGTGATCATATGTAACAATTATTTGTATATTAAGTAGTGCGCAATTTCAAAGTTTAACCACGAACAAATGCTACAGCCAGTAGTATCGAGAAAACAGAAGGGAATTCCTGATTAATTATAAATTGAGCTGCTTTGGTCAGCTACGAGTATCCAGTGAACATCACAGACTGTTTAAATAACCCCCAGCATGCTTCCCAAAATGCTGGTGGCTGCAGGTTCTAAATCAGCCTGAGCCAGGGATTCTTGAAAGAAGCCTCCTGCTGTCGCTGCAGCTGGATTTACTTCCTCATCTGGAGCTGTAGCAGACAGAACACTTAGATTTTCATCTCAAGAGCTTTTTAACTGGCTTTTGTGGGATGGATTGAGAGAATCTGCCAGCTCCAACTCCCCTTTGGTTTAGCACGTGGCTGCAGCTGCCTATAATTCCATCACACAGCAACTCCCCCAACTGCCAATCCAATGTACCGACTGCTCTGATATCTGCCACAAACAGGGCCTGCTGCTGGGCCACCTTGTGTGAGCAGGAGCAACCTGGCATGTTGGTGACCTTCCCACCCCCCCAAGTTCCATGTTTCTGAGCAGTTCTGGATGAATCAACCGCGAAATGACTCTGCTCCCGTGTCCCTCCCAGTATTACCAGGAGAAAGTTATCTTAGTTGCCATCAGTTCAGCTGGTCACCCAGTTACATTTGCACCATGATAGGAATGGGATTGATGTCAATACCAGAAATGACAAGTCCCACTGTAAAGGTTACAGGGTCAGTTATTGGGGGTTCATCTCCCCAAATAACCTTTCTAAACTCAGTCAAACTTTAGGGTCACCCAGTGGAGAAGCTTCTTTTTTCCCCTCCATCAGATGATACAGCCCATACTGCATCTGCTTCCCATCTCATCTGTCGCCATGTACTTTCATATTCTAGGCCTTCGGGTTTCTCTCTGGCTGCTGCCCTCCCCTTACCTAGTCCACATACTACCCAGCCTGCTCTCACCCTCCACACTCATTCCCATAGTCCCACAGAAGATATCCTGATCAGCACATAGGTCTATTTATCCATCTGTAGACAGACCCATCCATCTGTAGACAGACCCATCCATAGCTCTGTCTATCCATACTTATTTGTACTACTGTACTGCCCAGGAGCCTTAGTCATGGACCAGGATCCTATCACGTTAGGGGCTGTACAAACAGAACAAAAAGGCAGTCCCTGCCCCAAAGAGCTGACAAACTAAGTATAAAAGAAGGGACAACTGATGGGTGAAACAATATTGATCAGCATGATGGGCAGTGGTCTCAGCATATCAGCGACCTAATCAATTTCAAGTTTTTTGTAGGCATCTCAGAAAAGAACTGTTTTAAGGAGGGTATCAAAGGATAATAATGAGGTGGTTTTGCAAATGTTGACAAAGCTCTCCTCCCAAGCAGAAAGGGTGATACTAGCAAAGCATGAAGGTGCTTGTTAGAAAAATTAACAAGCAATAGAGGTGGACATCATGGTCCAATTGGAGGCGGAATTTGGCAGCTTAGTGGTGAACGAGAGATAATAGGTGGGGTGGAGATGAACCTTGAAAATGAAGACAAGTAAACTTATGTTCGGTGCAATAGAGAAGGGGGATCCAGTGGAAGGATGTCAATGGGACCAGGAAAGTGACTTTTCAGCAGCATTCTGAAGGGACAGGAGCAGAGCAGTTAATGATAGCATTTGAATTTCATTGCCAGAAAAATTACATTAACTCACAGTAAAGACAGTAGGATTCTCTTAACTGGACACACCCTTCAGACGGTATATGACAATTGTCCACAGGGCAGCAGACAAGTGAGCAGAAGGACAAGACATGCTATAGTCTAGCTGTTATTGGTTGGGTTTCATACAGAGCAGCAAGAACCTTTCCATTCTTTTCAAATGTTATAGCTAAACTTCCCTGGATCTTGTTGAAACGGGCTGGAGAGAGGTTTCTGCGTTGTGTGCCCATAAAGCTCACCAACAGTTCACATTTGTGGGCTGCCTCCACTGGTTTGAAAACATATCTCAGGACAGTTTACTGTAACTTAAGGCATCACTGCTAAAAATAAAATAAAAGGGAGACTGAAAACTAGCAACATGGGTGTTTCCGGCTCTGGCATATGTGGGTCTATGGCCTAATATTGGAGAGAAGATGGGATTCACTCCAGAGCCCCACAGTTTAGCCCATCAAGCATGTAGCTTGGTTTCTCTTGTCTGTGTTTTGCTTTAGTTCACTTATCTGCAGATGTTTCCCATGCTCAGAAAGTCTCCTCTCCTTTCATTAAAAAAAACCCAACCCTGCTGAGCTATTCACTTTGATGACTTTCTCAGGTAGCGAACGGCACAGCATGAAACTACAAAGGTTGTGGAAATAAATTCTGACTCACCAGCCCGGCACAACAGACAGAAGACATACAGCACCTTCCCACAGGCTTTAAACATCCACTTGCCTATGTTTACCTCACCCATCCTGGATGTGTTTTTTAATATCCCATTAAAAGTCAAGTATTAACAGCATTAGCTAGAAACAGGTGAGAGTCTGGGCATTTGCCATCATGCAAGCTTCTGCACACAGAGCTCCACTGAAATACCTCATCCCTGACTTGTAGCCCTCCCTCCAACTCTGGTCCTAGGCTTTCTACACAGCTCTGCTGATGTGACTGCTACACCACTCCTTGGCTTCCAACATGAGCTCTACTAATACACCTCCTCCCTGACCTCTACTGTTCTAATCCTGGACCCTCCCAGGAGTTCTTTCAATGCACATTCAGTCCAGACTTGCGGAGCATCCCTTGCTATTCCTATGCTGGGCTTCTCATAGCGCTACAAATTAACTGTGGCTTTTGTACATTGGTTACCAAGAATATATTTTCCATAACTGAGGCATATATACACAACTTAGGATGTACAAGGCTTTGGAAAATTAATTATTATTTTCACATATAATATGGATTACTGTAAACTGTAAGGAAAGGTATTGGAACTATTGTTGAAAGAGAATCGTATAGCAGCTAGTCATGCAAGGGTTGATCTAGTCCACATAATACAAACAAAATAAATGAAACCTCTGAAAACTCACTGTCACACAATACACTTCACTTGTTCTTGGCACTTGGGGGCTGGGATGTGCCCAGGCATGACTGAATGATTACAGAGAAATAGAACTAGCGGGCTATTCATCCTATCTCATAACACAAGAATACCCAGACATGCAATGAAAATGAAAGGCAGAAAACTTTAAAACTGAGGGAAATAAATACTATTTTATATACAACGTGCAATTAGTTTGTGGAACTCATTCCCACAAGATGTTGAGGCCAAAAGATTAGCAGAATTCCAAAAAAAAAGGGATTTAACATTTATGTTAATGGCAAAAATATCCACAGCTATAGTCACAAAGATTAAAAATATAAACAAGAGGCTGGGAAGGCCTATAAACCCCTCCTTCTTCAGAGCATAAGCCACTCTAATTAATGGGCATTAGGAAAAAACTCTTTTGACAGCAGGTTATTCCATAACTGCCAACTGCAGGATTTCCTGCACCCTCCTCTAAAGCACCTGGTACTGGCCACACTTGGAGCCAGGATACTGGGCTAAATGGGATCCCATCTCTGATTCAGAAAGTCAGTTCTGATGTTCCTGTGTACCTTATTCTTTCAGTAAGAGATGAAGCTCACTTTGAAATGATGTAAAGTCTCCAAATACGGAAATTAGCACACACACAAATAAGAGTGCAAATTTCCACTTAATTTCTTTAGCCTACTGGAGACAGAGTGTCCTGGCTTATTTAAGTGTGTGCTGAGCATTAAAATGCAGCAGATTGCACTTGAGCACATCTCCAGCTCTAATGATTTCAGGTAATACAGAGGTAGAAGAATATGATTAATGGCAGAGAATCGTTTAGCTACTTCAGAGTCTATTAATCAAGTGTTTGAGACTTAGGGGCCCTAACATGGAAAGCCAGGTAATGGGTATTCATCTGTGAGTCTCAAATGGAATATTAACACGTTAGTGTAAAAGAAAAAAGACATTGTGGCATAATTGTGAAATGACATCAGAAGGTATCTGAGATTCAATATTGTGCCTCCAAGAGGTACAACCCAGAGAGACAGGAGGGTGCCAAGGTGGCTTAGTTATCTTTGCAGCCATCTGATTTGGGGCTCCTTCAGGGGCCAGTGTGACCCCTGGCAGAAAATAAAGCAGTCCCCTGTTCTCCAGGGCTGCCAGTAAGCTGCTTTGCAGCCCTCAGCGGCTGTGAATCCATGTAGCACCCTACACTACAGACACCACCCTATGCTGAGGATGGTGATAGATTGCCCTATACAGGCCTTATGGCTGTCTTCCCCCAGCACAGGCATTGCATAATTCTCCCCTGGCCACCTAGGGGTTTTTTATGGCCTGTGTGTGCCATAGGTGCTGTGTACGGGGCCACAGCAGGATGCAGAATTCCCCCTCATAAAGAAGAGCTTCCAGTTAACTATCAGATTTCCCATTAAAATGAGTCCTGGGGTCTTTTTTAAAGCTCAGTAAGAGTCGTGTAAGTTCCACTGGTACCAGAAGCAACAATAATTACAGTATACAGGAGCTGGGGGGCAAAAGACTTAGTGCACAAAGCACTGAAATTTGAAAAATGTACACTGACTTTTACAGGAATATGTTCATCAGTAAAAATCAACTGACCAGTGAAAGATGAAACAGGCCCCTTGACTTAACGAGGTCTCTGCCTGGCAGCCCTTTAATGCTCCATTACGTGCAGTGATTTTTAAAATAGTGTCTAGGCCTGAACGAGGGATGCTGTGCACTTCACAGCAGCTCTCTGCACCTTGCAGAATCGAGCCCTAAATGCAGGTTTCTCTCTTTAAATGCTATCCCCGACTGCCAGCACAGTTCCCGCTCGTGCTAACATCAGTGAAGGGGTCCAGGCTGTGTTTATGAGAAAAACAATAAGTGTCTCCTTGTGGTGCAACATCAGAGATTCTGAAGGCACAGAGGGCATAGAGGAAAAGGGATACCAACAAAGCCCAACATTTCAAGAGTTTCAGAAGGTCCTGAAGAACCTTTTGATTCACAGCTTTGTCTCACAAGCCCAGCCTTTAAAAATACAAATACATGAGGAAGGGGAAGAAGAGGATATGGGAAGCAAAGGCTGAGCTGCAGCAGTCTGACAACAACCAGGTGTGTCTTGCCAGCCTCTGAAATGCATGAGAAAGACACAAAGATGCAGAGGGGCATTTGTCATCATTCTTTAAGTGTTTTATAAACCATGTAGGGGGAAAAAAGCAAGCAAACAACTGCTTGGGAATGAAATCTATTTCCTTATCAAAGGCCTGATCCTGTACCTATGAAGTCAGAGTTTTGCCACTTGTTTGTTTCAATGGCTGGGGGAATTTATTCTATCAACCCTACAGTAACAAAACAGCATATTTCATCATTTTAAGAGATGGGTGTGGGGAAACCCTGCAAAGGCCAAAATTCAGCACTTTTTCCTGATCAGCTCTACTAAAAACTGCCTTGAATTTTGCATTGCAAAGAGATGTAGGATCTGAATCCAATCTGGTGCAGATCAGGATAACAGCAGTGAAGTCAATGGGGTTACTTGGGGCAAAGCCAGCATAAGTTATATCAGAGAGTCAGGACTATAAGCTGTCCATTATTTTTATGTCTGAAGCTTTGTTATCCACATGGTTCTGAATTCAGGCCATGCACCATTGACTACATGCTTTCTGCTGCATGACCTGCATTGAGTAAATAAATGTCCTCTGTTTGTTATTTCTTGTGCTGACAGGAATGAGCTACATTCTCCTAGCTTGGACATTCCACCGCACAGCAGAGAAGCAAAGGGCATTTTTCCTTCTCTGATAATTCCATTTCAGCAAGCTCCCTCTTGATCGGCAGATACCAGCCATGGAGGCAAAACACACAGTCAGTAAGGGAGGTGCTTGAAGGGTGTGTGCTTGTGTGAGTTGACGGGTATGAGTACTGGTATGAATAAGGGCTACTCAGTCTGAGTAAGTATGGAAGAATCAGACCTTTCCTGAGATCTAGGTTGTGATTTGCACTATGCATATACACAAGGGAGTAAGAACAACCTTGCATCCAAACATGAGCTACCTTGATGTTGGGTCTAGGAGGATAGACATAAACAGGGGTACTTACCAGCTTCTTTCTCTGTACTGCAAGCGGGTGGGGAATGGGTGGAACTTTATGTCTACTCCTTTTACTTTCTGACCAGCATGGGGTGAGGTAATGAGGCAGAGGGAGACTAATTTTTATTGTTAGTTTAGAACAGCTATAATTTGCAGCACTCCTAATCCCAAGAGTAAGGAGGAAGCATAGGGCAAACGGACTCAGATGGGTATTTCAGAGTTACAGTGACTCTCAGAGCAACTGGAGTGATGCAGTTTACGTACCATCTGTTTTGCAGAGTTGTGCCTAAAGGTACAATCTAGCCCTAAATCAGCATGATTCCTATAGGAGCTTTAGTGAATAATAAACACCCACCGCACCCACAATGCTTCTTGCCAACTTCACAAATGTACTCCATGGATTTATGTGCTCGCATGCGATTCTCCTCTTCTACTCCAATTACATGTGCTCTCTCACTCCCCTGGGTGCATAGAGTTGCATGAGCCTGAGAAAAGGCTTTTTCTTTTCTTTTCGGACCTAACGCGATAAGTGTCACTTGAATCTCATCACTCAGGCTCCTGCAGGCAGTGATAAAAGGGAATGCGTTCCATATCTGTCAGCATTTCCCAACCTGACATTATCACCATTGTTGAAGCCACTTGCAGAAGTGAATATAACTAAAAAGGCCAACTCAGAGGTTTGTCTCCGTGGAGGACAGCTGCTCTGAGGCAGTGTTTGAGCTGCCAGGTGAATTGGAAAGTAGGTTGACGTGGATCCACTTGCCCACATCTATTCTGCATCTTTTGTTATGGGCTGCAAGGGGAGGGGTTGCTATTTCAACTCCGAGACAGATCACTGCACAAGACTTAGCCAGTGACACTGCACCGGGAATGAGCAGCAGCTACCTAGCTCTACCCAGGAGTCGGGTGCAGTATAGTATCTACTTACTCTCATTGGTGCGTAGAGCTGCACAATCAAGAGAACCCCCTCACTGCACCTTCGGAAGCAATTCATGCCACCTCTATCTGACCACCCTTGAATCCCTCCCACAGCAGGGCAGACACCATCTCCCCTTTGTTATTTCTTCCTGAAAAGGGAATAAAAAGGGGTTGTGCTGCTGAGGCCAGTCCAACCTTCACAGACAAGATAAAGTATTTTGCCCCTAGCTCATAGTTTCAAGGCACTTTCCTTCAACACCGGCCCAATCCTCAGAAGGTATTGGGAGGCCCCTGGAGGAAACTCGGGTTGGGTTACTTGCAGAATTATGACGGAGAGAGAAAGTGACCGGCTCGTATGCTGGACCCTGCAATATGTACGGAGCTGCTTAATGAAGTGACAACCCTTGTTTTGAAAAGGAGCTAACGGTCTTGACAAGAATCATGGTTTCCATGCAAGGGCTCCAGCAGCCCAAGTAATGAGCCTGTAAACTCACTCACCAGGACCGTCATATTCTCCAAATGCATTTGTTAGAGGCTGCATTGGGCCAAATGCTTCATAAATTCAGTAATTTCCCCACTAAATGCATTAGTGCTGCCCAGCCACGACCTTGATAGATCATGATAGTTGTCCTTCAGCAATTAGTACTCGGACCATTGCTCAAACTGAGCAGGAACAAAGGCCTGGCACTTGGTAATTGGTTTACTCTAATGAAGGGAAGAATTTGAGACGAAGGTGGCAGCAATAAAAGCTGAAACAATGCTATTTACAATGGACTGTACAGAACAGACAACATTAGTTTTCTCTAGCACATGTGGTACATCTCCCCCAGGAACTGAACGTGATTCCCTACACAGAAAGCGCTTTTTGGAATTTGGGGTAGTCACAGATGGAATAGAACCCATGATGTGAACCACATGTAAGGATCAGTAAGACAATCTTTGGTCTAGAAATTTCCAGCACTGCCTTTTTTTGGTGTAGAATACTATTAGGAACAGCCTTTCTAATGACAATTTTCCATTTCCATTGCCATTCTTTGGATGTGAATAGAAGTTTGTAGTATTACAGTACTGCATACATCCCCCTTCTGCCATCAGGACCCCACTGTGCTAAATGCTCTTCACAATATAGTGAGAAACAGTTCCCTGTACCAAAGAGCATACCGTATAAATAGATGGGACAAAGGGTGGGAGAAAGGAAATATTATCCCCATTTTAGAAATGGAAAGCTGAGGCACAGAAAAATTAAGTGACTTACCTAAAGTCATGTAGGGAGTCTGCAGCACAGCCAGGGACTGAACCCAAATCTCATAAATCCCAGTTGTGCTTTTCTATACCCAACTATTGAGAAGTGGCGAGGTTGTGAAAGTAGTCAGGAATCAGCCCATGGAGGGCTTTGCAAATTAATACCACACTTCATAAATTGCACTCAAGAGCACGTAGGACGTCAGTAAACTAGGTGCAATCTGATCAACATGGCTGTCACATTGGTAAGCAAGCAGGACGCTATGTCCCACACTAGCTGAAGCTTGGTGATGGTTTACAAGGGTTGCCCCTGGTAGATTGTAATACAATAGTCGAGCCTAAAAGTACCGGGGGCATGGGTAGCCATGCAAATTAAGATTCACAGATTTGCCTATAGCGGATACTGCTCTAATAGTTTTGGCTTCTAACACTTGAGACTCGGGTCTGCTTCCCTACAGATACCCATGGAAGTGAAGGCATAATTTCATCTTTACAGTCTGTTAATAAGGAAGCATTGCTGGACTGCAGCAAAGAGGGAAGGCTGTTCCTGTGTATACAAATGCCTGTGCTTCTGCCCAACGTGTATAATTGGATTACATATCTGATTAAATTCAGAAAATGTAAAAATCTTTGGATGTGCAAAAACCCCATGCTTACTACCTGAACCTGAGTTCAGTGCTCACCTCACTGCCAGCTGTAATATGGCAATTAGTTCCGGCAAAACTATATTTGCTTATAGACCTAATTAGAGATCAAGAGAGTAGCTCACTTTTGATAATTACATGGTTGTGTCCCATCTATCAGCAACTGTTAAATTGTTGTTATATTAATGTAAAGCTTATAATCACGGCTGCTCTAAATTGAATAAATGTTCTTGCCAATTCTCCAATGCAATTAATTTACATAAAAGCCTCTGGAAAAAAATTAAAATGATATACATCTTTGCAAAGGTTTCATTTAAAACAAAGGTAAGGAAGAAGGAAATCATACATCTTCCCCCCTCCCCTTGCATTTTTATGTTTACTGGAACTAATGGCCAAACAATCATTAAAATGTGCCTAAAACTGACTAATTAAGAATAGTTATACCCAGACCTCATTTGCCATGTGCTGTGATTCATTATTCAAGACATTAATATTTTAAATGTCCTGTTCCCAAGTCAAGGGAGACTACAGAAGACAGTGCAGGAGGTCAAGAGGAGTGCTATTCCCTCCTAGTCATCTGCATATAAATCACATTCATCTGTTTTATTTAGGCATTTGCATTTCAGTGAGGAGAATTGATGATGCCGGTGCAGCCAAACCTGCCTTGCTCTTTCCTTCTAGAGACCGAAGAGCCACATTCAGTCAATCTCAAAACCTTCCCCAGATTGTACGTAAAAGAGTTACATCACAGTTCCCAGGTGGATAACGTTGGTGAACCACAGAAGTTAAAGATGGAAATGGTCTATTAAACACAGATGCCTACAAAACTATGCCAGTTGACAATGGCAACAAGCTGTGACTATTGCTTACCATGCAAACTTTGCTAGTTTCACTGTTACTTCCTTCACCTCCTCTCCATCTGTTTCTTTGCTTTCCCTGTCCAGATTGCTATCTCTTAGGGTGGGGGACTGTCTTTTCACTTCTTGTCTGCACAGTGGCTAGCACACAGGGGCCCTGATCCTTGTCTGAACCATTTTGGTGCTACTGTAGTGCAAATAAGTAGAACTGGTCAGAAGTTCTGACAGAATTTTCTTTTCGTTGCAATTGAAGCTTTCCACTGGAATGTGTCAATTTCAATGAAATTTCATTTCAGAACAAGGAAAAAAAATGAGAAAAAGAAAATAAAACATTGCAAAGGTTTATTACATTTACACTCTTCAAATACATGGGAAATTATTCTAATAGCCAAGCTAAACATATTTATAGAAGCATTTTTATACTTTGCTCTTAACTTCTCCCACAATCATTTTTGTTGCTTTCCAGTTTTCCCCTAATTTTTCCTGCTGCCTGCTAACGAAGTGCCCAGAAATAAATACAGGGGTTAGATGCACATGAATGAGTGTCACCTACAAAGAGAGACCATGGGCCAGATCCTTAACTGGTGTAAATCTGCATAAATCTATTGGCTTCAATGGTGCTATGACAATAGAGATGCAGGGCTGAACCAATAATTTCCTCTTATTCAGAGAAGTGAGGCCCCTGTGTACATAATCTAAAGATGAACTGGCTTTTCCTGAGGCTATGCCATACTGTCAGGGATATATATGTATCCTTAGGATTTGCACAGTAACCCTTATTGCTGTTGCAAAACCCTACAGAATCAATTACACTCACTGAAACAAAAGACGTGGCAAAAGCCTAATAGTTATTGTTACTATAGCTTTTTTGTGGCCTAGCCACAGACGCATCCCAGGACACGAATTTATCTGTGCAGCTACTTTCTGATGTTACAGGAGTGCTCTATATTTGTAGATAGATAAATATTTAACAGACAAGGTGCCAGTAGTTGGTGCTCAGGAATATATTGTGTATTGCGTAAGTTAGGTAGGACCAGCAAGCCTTCTTGTGGCGCACCACACAGCTTTGAATGGTTGGCTCAATTGCCAGGATTGAGATTTTGCTCGTTTGGTTGGTGGGTCAAGCACAACCTTTTCATGTCCTACCACATCCCAACGCGCTCTGCTGAAGAACAGCTGGCAATGGTTAGCATGTAGTCCATCCTCCTGTAGAGATGTTAGGGCAGACTGGAAACCTCTTCCAGTCCAGACATGGGGAGTTCTCTGTCTCTAATCCTTTATGAGGAGGACTCTTTAGAAATGGATTCTAGAGATGGGGGACGGTGTTTAACCAGTGTCTGATATAGAAGAGAACGGGATGGGGGCCTGATTCCCAACTGCTGTGCATTTTGTGCCATCATCGTTGACTCCTGTGCAAAGCGAGAGCAAAATGCTGCCAAGTCAGAATTGTAGCATTTTTACAGTCCCTTTGTGTAAGTGCAAATGACAACCCGAGATGTGAGGTAGGAGAGAACCATGCCCTCAGACTCTGGAGATTTTTACAATCACTTTACATGAGGACACAACTCATGCCAACTAGTTTCACCTTGGAAGGACAAACCCAACCCTTCCTCCATCCCCAGAGCCTGCAAGTAAGGGTTTAAAAAAAAAAAAAGAAAGGAGAGAGAGAGAGAGAGAGAGAGAGAACGTGCTCCCTGTATAAAAATTCTTCCAAACAAGGTTGGCCGGTAATCTCTAGCACAGACCTCTCTTCTCATACTCAAATCTAGTTCATACCCAGCCCATTTTTCTCCGCTATTCTTTTTGTCTCCTCTGATACAATTTATTTGTGATTTTGTCTCATTTCCAGCTGAGTTTAAATAGCTGCCGCAGAGGAAGCGCTTTTCACTTGATTGTCTCCAGAGCAAAGCTCTCCCACTCCATCCAGCTTATTAGTGGGAACCAGAGTGTGTTAGGGGAGGAAGAAAGTGACCTAGGTTAATGATTCAGAGGACCTCCTAATGCTCACTCATTTTCTTCCACTGTCTCTAAATTATTATTCCCAACAACCTTTGGAATTTCTACTCTTTTTCCTGTAATAGCCTTATCCAAGGAGACAGCGGCTGTGAGCATGCAGAGCGCTGGAGTGGCAGTTCAATAACTCAGATCAGTTCCCATTATGCTTCAAACTGAGTTAGCTGTATAAATAATATCAATAAGAAACAGGCAGCTATCCCCCCATTGTTCACTCCTGACCTTTTGCATTTTTGCCAAGAATGAACATTTACAAAATCTGTACATATATATATATATATATATATATATAAAATTTCATTCTGCTGAGGAAGAATATTTACTCACGGAAACAATCTTTTCTGGGAAGGACAGCACTGGACAGATGGCACTCTTACTAATCATAAGTTATCGTTCTGTTTTTTAGTTAAAGGCCTTCTCTCTTTCTCTCACTCACACACACAAAACAAGAACCCGGAATTGCAGGACCTGATGGCAAACCACAGGTGCATTATCCCCCTTGCACATTTAATAACACTCTGGCCTTCTATGCACCTTTCAGCTGAGAGACCAAAAAAACACTTTGCAAACATTAAAGGACCGGATCCTCAGTTGCTGTAAATTGGTCTCACTTGTTTCCAAGCGGGCATCTGGCCTTTAGCCAGACATGCACAGAGGTGAGTGAAGTGACCCTCCCAAGGTCATACAACAAGAAAGTGCCAAGCTGGGAACAGAAAAACCAGAGTCCTGGCTCTTGCAAGTCCTTTGAAGTGTCTACTAGACCAATGTCTATTCTGATGGGAACTGTGTCGTTTCTGAAGACCAACATGCTTCTTTGTAGACACAGCCACAATAAAGAAAAGCTGCAAACAACCTTGTACGAAATCATGTAACCTGCCATGGAGTTAAATAGAAAATGGCTGCGCTGCAAACAGTTCACACATGAATGGCTCGTTGGTTCCAAAGTGTCAGGGTTCACTTTGAGGTTGGCCCAAAGGTTCAGAATGGCTCTTATTTTAGCCATAGTTGCTTCCTATTATGCATCACATAGTGAGATGCCATGTGATATTTAATGCTCTTTTCTTAAATGGACTGACTAGGTAACCCATTGAAACGTTACTTCATATTCATCAGCTGGTAACTGACACGTGACCCATCTCTCCCTGCCTTACAATGGATTCATAACCATGAAGAGATGTCTGTCTTCTATTCATGTCCAATGGGATTTCTATGCACACAACAGGTCCTAGTTAATGACCTGGATATTTTTAAATGATTGAAACATTCCTCCTCAGCACTAAATATGAAGGAAGCCTGCAGCAGTTTACAGTCGACAATGCCTAGAAAAAAGGAGTGATGTGGTGGCAGGTCAGATCTGAGATTGCCAGGTGTAGAAGAACATTTTAAAATGCATGAAGTTCTATTTTAAGAGTTAAGACACTTAGTTTGAGCCAAGGAATGTCCCATAAAAACAGGCACAGTCATGTCAGTTTTTACAGAGCCCATTGCATTGGGTACAATTGGTTTGGACGTTCACTGCAAATCATTTAAGGCTGCAGGGTGTCCAAGCACTGTGTCTAATTGACAGCAGAGGAGCAACTTACTCAAGACAAGACAAAAAAGAATTAGACAGCGGAGAATACGGGGTATCTTATTTTCCTCAGAGCTTTGGTTTAGAACTCAGGCATTAATTCAGAGCAGGAAATTGTTATTCCATACACTTTTCTCTAAAGAAGTTAAAAACCTTAGTCAACTTATTGCTTTCTGCTTTCCCGGAGGGATTTACCTACAGCGAAAAGTCTACATGAGCAAAGCCAGTACTGCAAAACAGTGCTCACGAACACTCATTCAAAACACAAATGGACGTTGGTCTAATAGCCATGTTAAAGGACTAGCAGCCAAAACTCCTGGGTTCTATTCTCATTTGCCACTGGCTTGAGGTACTACTTTGGACAATCTGCTATGCCTCAGCTTCCTACTGTGAAGATAGTATTAGCTTTTTGTATGAATGCATTTTTGTTTGCACAAATGTTTGGGGAATGGCTATGAGAGAGAGACCAGGTTGGTGAGATATTATCTCTTATTGGACCAACGTCTGTCAGTAAGATAGACAAGCTTTCAAAGCTTACACAGAAGAGGTGTAAGTCTGAAAACTTGTCTCTCTCACCAACAGAACTTGGTCCAATAAGAGCTATTATCTCACCCACCTGGTCTCTCTAATATTCTAGGACTGACACTGCTACAACACTGCATAGAGCAATGGAGAACGGCTGTCCTTTGTACTAATGTTTGTACTCACATGGGAACAGGGTCTTTATGCAGATAAGAGAATTCACTGTTCATTCTTTGCTATTTGTAATTTGTTATTCAGTAGCGTTTCAGCCAGCCAAACACCAGTACAAACACAGTAACATATGACTTACGTGAGCAGCACATACTGCAAATAGCCTAAGGAAACAGTTCACATACAAGCCAGAGACTGAAAGTTGTTCCCATAAACTGTTCTGCAAACACACCCATCCATGGAGGTGTTTATGTACACCCTACCACTGCACTCACTATACACATGGAGTTTCTGCAGCCTACTGAACAAGAGTTTGGGTGTCATATGTGTGGGTGCATGTTTCCTCTGGTTTAATATCAGCCTACTGGAGCTTCAAATTAGTGGGTCCTGAGTGCCACAGAGTCATAAAGGGGAACCTTCCATTTTACAGTCCTTAAAGATTAACAAATGAAAGGGTACTTTGTCAGGTTTATGACTGATTTGGGGTTTGGTTTAACAGGGGTATCATATTGGATCCCATGTCATTTGATCCCCAGTGGATTGCATTATCAATTCCTTTCCTTAGGTAACCACTGCAGATATTACTGTAATACAGAATTGACAAAAATGAGGTAGAGAGAGAGATCTGCCAAGGAATATTCCCTATACTTTTCCGCAATCCATCATCTTTTCCTCTTAAACATTTTGATTGTATACACCCTTTATACCACCCACCCACATAGCACAAAATTGTGTTTTACACACACACCCCTTCCTGTGAAGCATAATATTTTGCATGATACAGTGAGCAGGGTAGTGAACATCAAAATGTTTGATGTTCATGCTTGGTTTGAATAAGCTTCCAGAAGCTGATCTGAGCTATATGAATCCTTTTGGGTCTGCAGAATTGGGTTAGAAGTTATCTTAGGGACAGCTTTACTGGTGAAATTTCTGGTCTCTCTGTTTCTTCTGTTCCCATCAAGAAACCAAGAGAGAAAACAACATGTACCAACACCTGACCTAAAAACACAGTAAGGCTCTTGAGGCAGGACAGACAGACTCAAGAGCTTCACCAACCCCTACTTTTCACTCTTTATAACTAGATGCCCATTGGCATTATTATCTGGTTTCTCTGTTTGGTTCTCTTTTTTTTTCTTCCTGTTTACCACTGCGTGCGCTCAGTGAACTTGAACTGAACTTCACTGAGACTTAAAAGGAACATACTGCATGTCTTGTCAACATCTATATATAAAAAAAGGAAAGTGTTGAAAGCAGTTATTTCTTGCTGACGTCCCTGAGAAGGGCAGCATCTCATTCTTCAGTGAGCACACAGTGATCTGGAAGGAAGAGGTGAGAACAGGGATCTTTTAGGGTCACTGGTAAGGTCCCAATGTCATGGAGAAGGCAATTGCAAAAGAAAAAGGCAGTGGAAGAAAAACAAAACAAGAGAAGGCTTATGCAACAAGCTTCTCCTCTATGCAATTGACTCTGCTAGCTGCTAAACCAAACATCTTTACCGCCATCCCTTTGGTTCTCTTTAAAAAGCACTGCAGAAACAGCCATTTAAAATCATAAATCACTTTCATTAGTAAATGATGCAGAGTGGAAAAGACACTGTAGTGACTGAATCTCCTCTCACTCTGGTGTAAATCAGAAGTGGTATCTGTGGAGTTACACTGGTCTAAGAGAGGCACATCATTTTTATATAGCTGCCCCCCCCCCCATGTCTTCCCCAAACTCTCTTCTGTATACCTTATATCAACTCTGCTAGGCCCACTCTGGCCTGCTCGGAGCACATCTCAGTGCAGGGAGTGTCTGCACCTCATTTTGCAACTTGTGCGGTGTTGGTTAGTGATGTAAGACAAAGCGTATTTTAAACACAACACACACACTTTCTCTCCTTTGGTATAATTCCTGCCTCCAACTCTTCATAGACACACACATGAAAACGAATTTGTCTTAATGTCAGCAAAAGTGACAGAAACTATGGTAGATTGATGATTGTGGCCCTGGGTGTCAAACAGAAAAAAATGCATTCTACAGGAGTGTGCACTGTGTTTATGGCCAATTATAATCCCGTCAGAACATCCCCTGACTTCCCAGACCTAATGGGATACGAGCAGAACATAACCAATAGCAGCTAAGCCTCCATTATATCCTGAACATTCATTATCGTATCCCCAAGACAATACTGAACAGCACACATGCCAGATACCATAAAAGTTCTTTGATTATTGCAGAGAGCCAGTGGATATGACTCAGCAGACAATCCATTACTAATCAGCTCTGACTGGTAATTATAGAAATGGTGACACACCACACTCTGGACATCTTGGAGAAGGTGATCAGGTAATGAGAGCAGAGCACTGCCAGCCAAGCCCCTTACTGTTGTTCCTGTCTCTGCCATTAAATTGTGTGTGACCTTAAGCAAGTAGTTTGGAACAGATCTGCACAGCACCCAGTGTCGCCCACTGTGACCCTTCCAGCCAGGTTTTCAGCAGAGCTCAGCACCCAATCTGCACTTAGTGTGCTAAACTCTTTTGAAAAATCTGTCCCATAATTCCCTGTTCTTCAGTTTACCCATTTCACATGGTATTTTTTGAGGCTTTATGAATGTTTGTCAAGTGCTCTTATATCCTCAGAATAAAGGGGCTTTTGAGATTTAAATGATTTTTATTCGCCTTGTTTTTTACCCAAAAGGTTTGGGAAGAAATTCACACAAACCTATGAAAACAAACTCTTTTCCCCCTTGGCTAGTTTCTCCAGTGGGGAGAATTACTCCGGTACACAGAGCTGTAATATGTTTCCCTATTGGGAGCACAGGGACAAAACCCTTAAGAAAAAAGCAAACATGAGACTGGAGTGAGCTTTGACTTTGGTTCCAGTCTGCAGCCCAATTTAATAATAAGGTTAATGTCAGAGCTTGCTGGCTAGTTTCCCCAGGGTGATGCTTTCATTTAAACCCCTTGCCATGCCAGCTATGCATGTGACATTTCTGTATTCTCCCACTGCAGAGAAGTGCCAAGACTGCAGGTGACATTTATGTCTTCCTTCCTCCCTCCCCCTTTTTCCCCATCTAGTATTATTGTTCAAGGAACAGAATTAACTTGGGAGACAGAGGACAAATAGATCAGAGCTCTGTCTTTCCCTGATTTTTCTTATATTTATGATCTCCTAGTTTAGCAATGGAACGATCAGTGTATAATTTATGGCAGAATGTCCATAGAAATAAGTTTGTAGTTATGTAATAAAAAGCTTGGAGCACTGGCAACTCTAATAAACTGAGACGTAATGGTGGAGCAGAATAAAGAGGAGAGGGAGAAGAACAGAGAGTCATTAAATCACTTATACCAATGTCTGGCTCTGAGCTGCACTGAAGTCAATAAAATCATACAGTTTTATACTGGCTCTAGCATGGGAAAATGTTATTATCTGTGGCAAGTTATCACAAAACAATTTAGATCTGATGTGCATAGCAGGACTGAAGGAAGGATAAATGGTTCTGTGATCTGGAACACATGTGGGAAGAAAAGGTTGTTCAGGGAGTGGATCCCAAGCTGAGGGTCACAGACAGGTGTCAGGGTGTTGTAAACACCCTGCCCTTCCCATGTTGTCTTGGCTAGATCCCACCTAGATGGGAATAGTTTCAGGGAGGAGGGACACTTCTTGCATAGAAAAAGGAGTCCTGGTATGGAAAAAGATGAGAACCACTGGCTTAGGGTAGCATCTTAATAGTCCTCTGATGACTTTCATGGAGAGAGGGCAGCATTGGAGGGGATGAGAGGAACTAACCCATACATGTGTCCACATAGGGCAGAAGAAAGCATTACACTCTCGTGGCAAGGTGATGAGTGTGTGATAAAGAGAATAGATTTTATCAGTGATCTGAGAGAGAGAGAGAGAGAACATGGTCTTTGCAAAAGATGATTCGTTGTGATATCTTAAGTATCAGAAACTTCAAAAAACACCAGAAAAATCCAAGAATAAACATTGGAAGATAGACCGTTATAGGATGGAAGGACCTGGCTATGAAATTCCCCCCCAAAGTCAATTCATTTATCCACAATCCATCCTTGACTTCTTTTCACCTTCAGATTTTTTTCCAATTCATTTCCTTGGCATTGTCCATTCATCTGCAGGATCAGAGCTGGGGGGAGGAACTAAAACCTCACCACCTTAGACTCCAAGTGCAAGGCACATTTGTCTGACTGGGTCTCTCTAACAAACACAAAGCAGCATATTCATTTGAATAAAGAAATCACAAAACCAAAAGCTACCAGAACAAAATACTTCATGGCACACACAATTCTCCTGCGTGAAGAGGCTGAAAGAGAGAATGAACCACATGTGACAGATGTAGTGCATTGTGTTGCAACTCACTGGAAGGTACTCAGATACTACAGTGACAAAAGCAGTCTCAGAACTTGTACAGAGCAGAACAGATGGGATTAGAGAGAGAGATAATAGAAGAGCTGAGTGAGGGCCAGGCCTAAAATACAAAGGATGCTCCAGGTTAGGGCTGAGATGTGTGGGCAGAGCAGTATGTGAGCAGGACTTTGCTTAGTACTCTTCCTGCTACACTTGTCTCTAGCAAGTGCAATCAAACCCATTAACTTCACAGTCACCCAAAAGTTCATAATGAGACTAACCTGAAAGTCTGGATGATTGAAAAGAAACTGCAATCTTTTTTTTTTTTTTTGCTCCCCAGAACAAGTCTCTGAACTTTTAGGATGACAGAAAGTTTCTGGGGGAATTAGTTACTGCAAAAAGATTGACAGTAACAGTTCTCCTCGCAAGGATGAAATCTAGAGCAGCGTTAACGAGGAGTGGGACGCTGGAAGGTAGAGAAGAAGATCTCAATAAGGGAACAGGAGCAGATATAACTTATACTGTTGATAACATTCTACTTGAACTTTCCCAGGGATTTGAAAGAGAGAAAAAGACCAGAAATTATTCAGTTTAAAAAAAAATGAGAGAGCAAGAACTTGGAATAAATTTTGCTCTTCTGTATCCCAGGAAACTGAAAGTGACCATGGCCTAAAAATAGGTGGAAATTTACTAATGTAGAAGAGAAAAGACTAGCAGAAGAGTATGGATGGGGAGAGACAGAGATACTTATACTTAGCAATAAAGCAAACTAACTGCAGTTGCATGTCTGTTGGTTTTATGGACAAAAAATATATTAGCAGAGTAGCATATACTATTTGATGTTAAATATCACTTGGATGGTCTTTATTAATGTGTATTATGTTCCACTATCCAACCAGAAATGAGACGTGCATTAAAGGAAATTATAATAATGTTCATAAAGAATCTTCCATCTGAGGAAGGTGAGAACCATGGAACCTCCTGGATGCTGAGCACCTTTGAAAATCTGGCTATTAATCTCCCTGCCTCAATTAGCCATCTGTAAAGTATGAATATTATATTAGTGCCTAGGAATCATTTTCCTTAGGCAATAATCATCCCTCCTTTCTCCCACCCTTTGGATGTCTTGCATATTTAGAGTATAAGCTCTTTGGGACAAGGACACCAAACTTTTACATTCTTAGTCAATAGCATTGCAGGGCTTTGTCAGAAAGCAAAGGCGTATAACAGAATATTGGTCATGTACCCTCCAAGTGCAGCTTGGAGCATTTGCAGTGATTAGATGGTTTCTGATCTCGCTTGCATGGATGCAAATCAGGAGAACTCCATTAAAGTCAATGGAATTACATCAGGTGTGAGATCAGACGTAAGCTTGTTGTATGGTTCAGAGGGATTAATCTGTCCCTTAATGGAAGTGTTTAAGTAATGCCACCTTGTCCTAAGGCTTTGAACTGAATTTATATCCTTGTTATCTACACTAAGACTACTTGCTTTTTGTATTTATGGTTGAATGAACCCCAGTTATTTTCTAACAGGAGTCACAATTTAATTTATCTCCCCTTCCCAATCCCCAAGTCTCTGCATTTTTCAGCACCCTTGAGCCAGAACAGCCTAGGGATATCTTCCTTTCTTAAAGCCACTAATGGCATTTTGCTTAAGTACAGGACTTTGCGAATGACAATGATTATTCCCTCCTCATATCCCTCTCCCTCCTCGTATAGAAAATAAGTATCACAAATTATACAGATCCTTATTAGATGTCATAAATAAATGCATGAAGTGGGACTGGATTTCTGATTCCAAGCCTATCCATTCTGACAAATGAGAATCAAACTCTTTCCCTGTCTTACTCTGGTTAAGAGTCAATTGTTTATTGGGGAATTAATGACTGGAGATGACGGTGTTTACCTGTGGGCTAATGCTTGCCAGGCACATTCGTCTGACCATTGCTTAGTAGGTGATGAGCTGAGACTATTCCTTATAATGCAAACCATCCTCTTATTACCATTGTTTCCCCCTTCCCATTCTTCCCTGTTTGTTCTTTTTATCTATTGTATGTTGACATGTTCCTAAAATGTGAGCTCTCTGGAGGAGGATTGCCTCTTTCACTTGTTTGCAGAACACCTAGCACAATGAGATCCTGATCTGTAATTAGAAGGGAGGGACATTCTTCTGTCTAAGACAGTGCACTGGAACTCAGGACGTAAGACCTCAGTTCCCAGTTCTACCATAGATTCTCTGTGTGTATCAGAGCAAGTCACTCTGGGTGACAATTTCAGAAGTGTCTACATGACTCAGGGCTTGTCTACGCTTAAAACTTGATAGTGCTTCAGCTGTGCCACCCTAGCGCTTCATTGTCGACACTACCTACACCAGCTTTAGTCCTATTTTCAAAAGTCACTTATACACTTTTGAAAATATTACCCTTAATCTCTATACCTCTGTTCCAAACTTGTAAAATGAAGATAATATTTATTTTATCTGTCTTGTTTGTTTAGATTTTAAATTGTTTGGACCATGGACTGTCTCCTACTATATGTATGTACAGCACCTGACACAACATATCTCCAATTGTGGTTGGGCCACTAGGCATTACCATTATACAAATAACTAACTAACTAACTACAACATTAGGTACTATTGTAATATGAATAAGAATAGTCCTGTATCAGGGGGTAGCCGTGTTAGTCTGTATCCACAAAAACAACAAGGAGTCTGGTGGCACCTTAAAGACTAACAGATTTATTTGAGCATAAGCTTTCATGGGTAAAAACCATCTGAAGAAGTGAGTTTTTTACCCTCAAAAGCTTATGCTCAAATAAATCGGTTAGTCTTTACAGTGCCACCGGACTCCAAGAATAGTCCTGTAATTAGCATAGCAATGTATTAAAATGTCATTTCCACCATAAAGATTTTAAAAGAGAAATGAATAACTCTTCTGACCAAGTTTTACAGCAATCCCTCTTTACCATTTTAAATACTAATTTCAAAAGAGAAAATGTGGAAGGAGGATTAAAAAAAAACAAGCTTCATTTTTACACAGCTCTCAAAATTATAGCACAGCTAATAAAATGAGGGTGTCCTACACACATGCCAATATTGTATAAATCATGAATAATACATCAGAAAAAAATGAGAAACTGCGATGGAATCAAACCTATATGGAAATAAATAAAACACAGCAGCAGAGCAGCAATCATGTTAGCTATGTTCATAAAATGTGTGTTTGGGAAGAGGGAGGGGACTTCTCCAGTAAATGATCGTAAATGCATTAATAATAATAACGGGACTATGTGGCATGCCAAGAGAAGTGGTAATTAACGAATAAGCCTTGAGTTCACTAAGACCATTTGGAGGAGAAAGTAGTAAGTTGGAAAATAAATGAAACAGCATTATGAAAAACAAAACAAAACATGCAATGAATGAGTCTTTAGGAAGGATGCCCAGACACTGCAGAACAAATCTGGATTGCATTCAGTGCTTTGGGGCTTCTTTATTTTTAAATTTTATGCTTAAAATAGTTCTCTGTGGAAATCAGAAGGGATTTTGGGACAGGGATTAAGGAACAATCTCAGATCCCTGGTAAGCAAAGTGTTAAACCCTAGCTTCCCTTCCCTTTGCTCACAGACAGATATTCTCAGGGGAGGAATGACCGCTGAGCTGCTACTGGGTGATATTGCCTGTTGGAAGGCAGCACTCCATACTCACTTCAGGGGTGAACCAGTGCCTGGAATGGGTGGCCTTGTGGTTACAGCCCTACACTTGAACTCAGGAGATGTGGGTTCAGTTCTAGCCCTGCTACAGACTCCCTGTATGACCTTGTACCAGTCACTTAATCTCTTTGTGCCTCTGTTCCCTGTATGTGTAATGAGCTAATGATACTTCCTTTCTCCCACTCTTCATCTGCCTTGTCTCTGGATTGTAAGCTTTTTGTGGCAGGAGCCGCTTCTTACTATGGATGTGCACAGCACCCAGAACAATGGGCACCCATTCTTGGTTGGTAATCTGGGAGCTAATGTAATACGAACAATGGTGACAAGAGTCATAATAATACTGAATATCTGGCTTCATTCCCAGATCCTGAGGATGGGTTTGAGCCCCAGGCTGAAGAGGGGTGCTGTGTTTTATTGGTTTGACTTTATGATAACTTGCCTTGATTCATGATTATAAATAACAGCTCCTGCTAAAAGCCATTGCTGCTCACTGTTGGATCTCATCTCTGCTGAACCAGTTGACAGATCTTTTCAGGCTCTCACCGAGATTTAAAGAAATATTCCAAGCATCATTAACTAGCAACAACAATAATCTTACACTCCATCTCCTTTGCTTATTCTCATCTTCACGTCTTATATCATGCTGCCTTTAAAACTCTCCTTCTCCTTGTTTCACAAATATATTCTGTCTCCTTTCAATCCTCCCTAAAAATTTAGCCATCCACCCAGGAAGTCTTTCCTCCTAACTTGTCACTGTTAACAGTCTCCAGCTCCCACCCTGCTATCCTATGTCTTTTCTTAGTTAGATTGTAATGCCATGGGACAAAGATGTATCTTATCTAAAAGGATGCTGAGCACATCCTTGAAAGATGCTGAGTGACTTTAACGCACATTACTTTAAGTAGAAGTTGAAGGATGCAGGGAGTGGGCCTAGAAACCTGGTTTTCAGCAGCACCTACAACTCCAGTTGAAATCAACAGGGGCTGTAAGTGCTCAGCATCCCTGAAAATCAGATCTTCAGTGACTACCCCCATGAGGAAGATGACCCCAACAGCTACCAAAGGAGTTAATGATTATATTACCCCCTTTTGTACTCTCTAGCCAGCTCTTAGACCAAGTGAGAGAAGCAGAAGCATTGGTCAGTGCAAGCAGAAATATACATCAGCATCTGAAATCTGCATTCCTCCGATAAATGGCATACTAGATTGCTGGGCTATTTGCCAGGGAGTAAATTCAGGGAAATTAATTTCAGTGGCTGCACATGATGGATAAATGGCATGGCTAATTCATTTAAATGGCACGTGCAACTCCAAGACAGATATTGGGAAAACTGGAAGCAGTTCAAAGAACAGAAAAATGCTGATCAGGGGTAGGAGGGATGAACTTTTGGGGATTGCTTAAAAGAGTCTGTCACAGGGGTCACTCACCAGAGCAGCACCTCCTGCTGGCCATCACAGAGATTAACTCTGCCCACTGGTGCACCCTCTCCCGGTGGTACCTCTCCCATCTCCTCCTCTGCCTACAGACCTGCCTCAATCTGAGTACCCAGCATCCTCTTCATGACTCGGCCCTCTGGCCATGCCAACAGCCGCATTTCCCCCCTTCCAGGGGAGGGGGGAATTAGTATCACAGTCCAAATCCTGCCACTTCCCCAGTGGCAAGTGGGGGAACCCAGGCCCACCCAGTACTCCAGGTCCCAGCCCAGGGACTTTGTAGATAGCAGCCTCTTGCTGCAACTCTCTAAGTTCCTTCTCTGCTGTTTAAGTTCCCTGGGCCACTTCCTCATGGTCCCAGCACCTTCTTCACCATCCTCTCAGAGCCATGAGCCAGTGAGTCCTAGGAGCCAGCCAGCCAGCCCAGAGTTCCCTCTTGTCCCCCCAGTCCCTCCAAGCAGCTGCTTTGTCCAAAGTACTCCTATTCTCGGCCTCTCAGGGACACAGTCCTCACTCCCTGAGTGCCCAGCAGCCATTGACCCTTTGCTGCCCTGCAGCTCCCTTTTACGTGTGCCCACTGAGCCCTGATTGGCTATTCCTTACAGCCTCCCTCCAATTGGCTGCTTCCTGGGCAGTCTCTCTGGTCTGCTTGGAGCACTCACCTTCACTGCTCCTCTTTGGAGCAGGGTGTGGCAGGTCCATGAGGTCTTCATTAACCCCTTCATCTCCAGTGTAGGGTGAACAAAGCTAAACCTGCATAATTGGCTAAAGGCCAACCAAAGGAGGTAGTGTTCACCTAGTAATATAAAAAAGGAATTATTCAGATTGGTACAACTGGTGATGAAACCAGAGTTAAAACCCATTGAAGTCAATGCAGTGACTTCAATGAGTTATTGAGCAAACCCATAATGAGGAGCAATGGGATGAAATTAAGAAAAGAGAAAATTAAGGCTGAATATGAGGAAAAACTTGCTTAAAGTGAAATGTATTAGTATGGTGGAATAGCATCCCAATGGAGCAGGTGATAGCCCCATCACTCAAGACAATTAAAGCCAGATTAGAATGAAAATTTGTACCACTGGGACTCATCCAATTTCAGACATTATACTGGGGGTTGGCAAATCTCCCAATTCATATTAAACATTTTCTTCTACATTTCTCCTTCCCCACCCCCTTTTCTTTTTTTCTCTCCTTTATTACAATAGAGTTCTATCTAGAAAGGTAGCTTTGGTGATTTTGAACTGTAAAGTACATGTAAGTCGAGCTCAGCAGAACTAAAGCATGAAGGGTACCCTCATGCATGTTTAATTGAACTCCAAAGAAAACACTCAAGGACAAAGACTCCATTGTTAACAAACCCCCTTTAATGATTCCTGTGTTTCAGAGTAAATCTCTCACCCCTAAGATTACTGTTAACATTTTATGTAAATTGGATGCATCTCTGTATGTTTTTTTAAGATTCAGAGTAATCTATGCACATCTTTATACTAGTTTTCAGAGCCATTAGCCAAGATGAGTTCATATTTTTATTCCCTTTGCATGCTGACTGTATTTTATTTCTTTGGGGGTGTCAGCTTTTATTATATAAGTCAGCAAAACCTGATGCATCTCATTACCTCACTTTCTTCCTTCTTGCTCCCCCGCAACCTCAAGTGATTTATTAATCAAAATCAAAGTTTGGATTTTTAATGGGCTGTACATTTTCCTCCACCTTCTTTGCACTCTTTTCTGAATGGAAACAGAATTCACCTGATCAGAATAACTCTACGCATAACATGAACAGTAATAATAAAAGAGAAGCCATAGCAGTTTTCAATACTTGTCAACCAAATCTGTACCTTGAATAATTTGAAAAGGGTTTAGTTTATCAAAGGGAAGATTTAGCTTATGAGAGAGAAGGTGAAGAGATGATTTGATCACAGTCTATAAGTACCTACATGTGGAACACAAATTGGATAACAGAGGGCTCATCAATCTAGCACACAAAAGTATAAGATGACCCAATGTCTGGAAGTTAAAGCTAGACAAATTCAGACTAGAAATAAGGTGCACATTTTTAACAGTGAAGGTAATTAACCACTGAATCATTGCTCAACCCCCTGCTCTGTCCCAGGCCCTGCCCCCATTCCACCCTTTCCCCCAAGGCCCCTACCCCTTCCCCCAAGCCTGTCATGCCCTCGCTCCTCCCCACAGAGCCTCCTGCCATGTGAAACAGCTGATTGCAGCAGGCGCTGACTGGTGGGGCTGCCGGCAGATGGGAGATGCTGGGGCTGGAGGGTGGGAGCTGATGGGGGGCTGGTAACGTATTACTGCGGCTCTTCGGCAATGCACATTAGTAAATTCTGGCTCCTTCTCGCGCTCAGGTTGGCCGCCCCTGCTCTAGATGAAGCACTTCAGGGAAGTCCTATAGCCACTGTTATTTATGCAGGAATTAGACCAGATGATCACAATGGTCCCTTCTGGCCTCAGAGTCTAGACATCTATGAAAACTTTCTGTGAGGTGATGTTAAAAAAAGATCTCCAAGACAAGCTGGCAATGGACAAAGGAAAGGAAGAACAATTGTCTTGCCGTTAAGACATTAGATCTAGGTCTCCTGGTTCCCAGTCCAATTCCTGTCTCTAATGCAGACTTACTGCATGACCTTGCATGAGTCACATATGGCCTGATCCAAAGCCTATTGTGGTCAATAGGAGAATTGATTTCAATGTTTTTGGAGTAGGTCTTTAATCTCGGTTTCTCAGCTCCTCAACTATAAAATGGGGGTGATAATCCTTCCTTTCTCCCATGACTTGTCTTGTCTAGGCTATAAGGGATGGTCTCCTATGGTAAGCACAATAAGGCTCTGATTTTCTATGGAGCACCTAGATGCCACGATAATGTTAATAAAAATAATAATTACTGGAAAGAATGAATTCTTTATGCTTATCAGCTACATCAATGGTCAACAATGATGCAGTAAAGAAAAGAAGCTGATTTCCACTTGATCCATTTGCAGATGGCTGCAGAATTCGTTTGATTAGAGTGCAAAACAAATATTGTTTATCATGCTCTTTCTAAGAAAAAGATAACGCTCAGCCCAAGAATGACTCAAAGGTCAGTGCCACAGCACCATCAGCTGCATCACAGCAATCAGATCCATTTATGCTGCATCCACCCTTCAGTGGAGGTCTCTGGAAGTCTTACAGAATCAGCTATAAATATTAAAACGTCCAAATGCAGCAGTAGGCAGGTGCCTCTTTAATTTAATTATAAAAGTAATTATATATATTACCAAGCTTTACAAGCAGCAGACCAAGCTTTACCAGTATGAAGGAGGGACAGGTTCTCCTGCCAGAAACAGCAATGCGTACAACGTTCTAGCTCCCATTGTCTCAGGGTTTGTCTACATTACCCGCTGGATCGACAGGCAGCGATCGATCCAGGGAGGTCGATTTATCGCATCTAGTCTAGACGCGATAAATCGACCGCCGAGTGCTCTCCCGGAGGCATAGGCGGAGTAGACGGGGGAGCGTCAGCAGTCGACTCACCACGGTGAAGACACCACAGTGAGTAGATCTAAGTACATCAACTTCAGCTACATTATTCACATAGCTGAAGTTGCGTAACTTAGATAGATCCTCCCCTGCAGTGTAGACCAGACCTCAAAGACTGCAGTTTAGGGAATATTGTCAACCTATTCAGATCTCAACGAGCAGGAAGGTGGAGCATAATCAAGCTACTTCAGAGTAGCTGCATCTTTGCAATCCCATTAAAGGTAATGGGAGCTTGAGGTATTCAGAGCCTTTGAAATCCAGGCAAATATTATGTATAGTATGGTAGCCCTAATGGAGATCCAGGCCTTACTGTGCTAGGCACTGTACAAATACATCTGAGCCTTTGGACATCATGAGATCCCACCCAGCCAGGCTTTCCTTAATTAAAGTGCATGGCTACTTTCTGTACTGCCTGTTGCTGTGACAGTGAAATGTGTCAAAGTAGAAGGAAAAAGTCTCCACAGGCAAAACCGAGAGCAAAACAAAATGAGTCAGTCAGCCCCAAAACAAAATAAATGGCACATTAAACTTGGGACTCTGACAAGGTACTAAGGGGGCCACTGATCGATCTCATGATGCCCTTTGGTAATCTTCTCTTTGTGCCTTATCTGAGCACATCAAAGGCTCTGAAGCAAAGTAAGCAGTCCTGGGCTAAGAGGGGAAGGTCCTCCCATGAGTCAGTAACTGGGTAAAAGATAAGAAACAAAGGGTAGGAATGAATGGTCAGGTTTCATAATGGAAAGTAATAAATAGTGGGGTCCCCCACAAATCCATATTGGAAAATTATCTGGAAAAGGGGGAAACCCCCATTTAAGCAGCCACTCCCATCACCTGTCTTATTCACACTTTGTTTCATAAATGTATGTGACATCCTCCGTCACTATGGTGTGAAATAGTCAATCCATGCTGAAACCACAATTTAGTATCAGGATGCAGCGCTGAATGGAAGCAGGGCAGCTCTCTTAATAACATTAATGCAGGATGGATTTAGATTTGGACAGGCCAAAGCCCTTGAGGTTATAGTGTAGATGGGGAACAATCCTGCACCAACAGAGACCAATGGATGGACAGTGACCTAATAGGACTTTTCCATCTCTGTTTTCTATGGGCTATTGCTTTCAATGGGGAGTTCCATTTAAACTATGGTAGGATGCAGCCTTATGGTTCTCCCAGTTCTCGGCACTGTCTGCATAACTGTGAACGTACAGATTAGGATTGATGCCAGGACGTGATGGCAACATAACAATACTAAACAAGAAAAGGGGACCCAAGTATAAAATGGTAGGTGGTTTCACCAGTGAGAAAATGGAAATAAACTTCCAAGCATTAATCCTTTTAAGACCCTTTCCCTAAAACTTGTTTTATTATTCACGAAGTGGTAATCACATAACAAAAGCAAATCAGCAGAAAACACTGAGCAACAATTGCCAGAGGTTCTTTCCCTGCTCCAGCCAACCAGTAGGGTACAGGACACACCTTTGCCTTTTGATCCAACTTCCTGTTCCTTTTATACTCTTCCCCAAGGAGTCATGTGATCAGCCAGGACCTGTCCACTCTCTAAGCTTCCACACAAAGGTAGACTCAGAAGACTCCACAAGAAGCCCCTCATCTTATCTTATGATGCGTAGCTTACTGACTATTCCTTCCCCTATTGCTGTCTCACATTCTTCCAGCAGACCCTCTACCTAACAACATTCATTAAACCCATCTAATGCTATCCCACCTCTTGACCAAATTATCCCATTGGACTATAATGTTGATTTGCTGCAGCTTAGCAAAAGCTGCTGTGTAAGGCTGTGAAGCCTATGGTAAAGCCAGTGGGAATTGTCATCTAGAGGGAAGAGGTGGTGAGGATATCCCTTCCCCTGGTTCTAGTGCTTTGGGTCAGGTATTAGTGGAGAAAAGGTTTCCATTTGCCTACACAGGTGCCTGATTCAAATCCCACTGAAGTCATCCCTTTAATTCTGAAGGGCTTTGCATCAGGATCTGAAAAAAAAAAACATGTGAGAGTGGGTGGAAAATAAAAAGTTAACAACAATGGTATTATTGGAGATGCATATCCCCATGTGGTGCAGTTGCATATGTTCCATGTTTAATAACTCTGATGCTTTGGAGAAATTTGTTAAATGTGAAAAGTCACAGTTCATATTAAAGTGAAACCCTCTCAACCGACTGTGAGATATAGGCAAGGATGAGAACCCAGTAATTTACATCATTTGTGACCTTGTTACAATGTATTTTGTGCTTGACTGCTCTCCAGTCCTAACAGGGGCTGTTATTGAGGGCTCTATTGAATACTGGCCATTATGTATAATTGGACGTGAAAGGGATATGTCTAAAAATACTAAAAATGCTTTTTTGAATATTTTTGTCTTAACTTACAAAAAGAAAAAAAAATTACAAACAGCAAATTGCTCTTCGAAGCTCTAACATGAATCTAAATGGTGATGATGAAACTGTCTCTCCATAATAAACAACAAGCAGTAAAAGCTCTGGTAGAACGGCTTCTAAAAATGGGCTAATTATTCAGCTAACCAGCACAATAATAAGTGCCCTCCAGGGACTGTTGAATAGTTCCTGATTTGAAATTCTCTAACTTGCACCAGCACTGTGGAGATGACAGTATTGCAATCTGCCCAATGGCAGCACCCTCAGGTGTTGTTCAGGCAATCTAGGGTAAGTTTTTGCATCTAACATAAGAATGGCCATACTGGGTCAGACCAAAGCTCCATCCAGCCCAGTATCCTGGCTGCCCCAGAGGGAGTGAATCTAACAGGTAATGATCAAGTGATCTCTCTCCTGCCATCCATCTCCACCCTCTCACAAACAGAGGCTAGGGACACCATGCTTTACCCATCCTGGCTAATAGCCATTAATGGACTTAACCTCCATGAATTTATCCAGTTCTCTTTTAAACCCTGTTATAGTCCTAGCCTTCACAACCTCCTCAGGCAAGGAGTTCCACAGGTTGACTGTGTGCTGGGTGAAGAAGAACTTCCTTTTATTTGTTTTAAACCTGCTGCCCATTAATTTCATTTGGTGGCCCCTAGTTCTTATATTATGGGAACAAGTAAATAACTTTTCCTTATTCACTTTCTCCACACCACTCTTTTGATTTTATATACCTCTATCATATCCCCCCTTAGTCTCCTCTTTTCCAAGCTGAAAAGTCCTAGCCTCTTTAATCTCTCCTCATATGGGACCCGTTCCAAACCCCAATCATTTTAGTTGCCCTTCTCTGAAACTTTTCTAATGCCAGTATATCCTTTTTGAGATGAGGGGACCACATCTGTACGCAGTATTCAAGATGTGGGCGTACCATGGATTTATATAAGGGCAATAAGAGATTCTCCGTCTTATTCTCTGTCCCTTTTTTAAAGATTCCTAACATCCTGTTTGCTTTTTTGACTGCTGCTGCACACTGCATGGATGTCTTCAGAGAACTATCCACAATGACTCCAAGATCTCTTTCCTGATTAGTTGTAGCTAAATTAGCCCCCATCATATTGTGTGTATAGTTGGGGTTATTTTTTCCAATGTGCATTACTTTACATTTATCCACATTAAATTTCATTTGCCATTTTGTTGCCCAATCATTTAGTTTTGTGAGATCTCTTTGAACTTCTTCACAGTCTGCTTTGTTCTTAACTATCTTGAGCAGTTTAGTATCTGTCATAAATATAAGGGGAAGGGTAAACCCCTTTGAAATTCCTCCTGGCCAGGGGAAAGCTCCTCTCACCTGTAAAGGGTTAAGAAGCTAAAGGTAACCTCGCTGGCACCTGACCAAAATGACCAATGAGGAGACAAGATACTTTCAAAAGCTGGGAGGAGGGAGAGAAACAAAGGGTCTGTGTCTGTCTGTATGCTGCTTTTGCCAGGGACAGAACAGGAATGGAGTCTTAGAACTTTTAGTAAGTAATCTAGCTAGGTATGTGTTAGATTATGATTTCTTTAAATGGCTGAGAAAAGAATTGTGCTGAATAGAATAACTATTTCTGTCTGTGTATCTTTTTTGTAACTTAAGGTTTTGCCTAGAGGGGTTCTCTATGTTTTTGAATCTAATTACCCTGTAAGATATCTACCATCCTGATTTTACAGGGGGGATTTCTTTATTTCTATTTACTTCTATTTTCTATTAAAAGTCTTCTTGTAAAAAACTGAATGCTTTTTCATTGTTCTCAGATCCAAGGGTTTGGGTCTGTGGTCACCTATGCAAATTGGTGAGGCTTTTTACCAAACCTTGTCCAGGAAGTGGGGTGCAGGGTTTTGGGAAGTATTTTGGGGGGAAAGACGCGTCCAAACAGCTCTTCCCCAGTAACCAGTATTAGTTTGGTGGTGGTAGCGGCCATTCCAAGGACCACGGGTGGAATACTTTGTACCTTGGGGAAGTTTTGACCTAAGCTGGTAAAGATAAGCTTAGGAGGTTTTTCATGCAGGTCCCCACATCTGTACCCTAGAGTTCAGAGTGGGGGAGGAACCTTGACAGTATCATCTGCAAACTTTGCCACCTCACTGTTTACCCCTTTCTCCAGATCATTTATGAATAAGTTGAATAGGACTGGGCCTAGGACTGACCCTTGGGAAACACCACTAGTTACCTCTCTCCATTCTGAAAATTTTCCATTTATTCCTACCCTTTGTTCCCTGTCTTTTAACCAGTTCTCAGTCCATGAAAGGATCTTCCCTCTTATCCCATGACAACTTAATTTACGTAAGAGCCTTTGGTGAGGGACCTTGTCAAAGGCTTTTTGGAAATCTAAGTATACTATGTCCACTGGATCCCCCTTGTCCACATGTTTGTTGATCCCTTCGAAGAACTCTACTAGATTAGTAAGACATGATCTCCCTTTACAGAAACCATGTTGACTTTTGCCCAACAATTTATGTTCTTTTCTATGTGTCTGACAATTTTATTCTTTACTATTGTTTCAATTAATTTGCCTGGTACTGACGTTAGACTTATCTAGAACCTTGTTATAGGGGAGGTCAATTTTGCAGGCTTATGGGTCCAAAATAGCAAACACTTATTATCAGATGTAGTGTTTACTACTACTCTGGAGTCAAGTCCCACTCAAGTCTGCTTAGATGGTTAGCTCTTTGGGGAAGGGACTATCTTTTGTGTGTGTACAGCACCTGGCACAACAGGGCTCTGATCCATGACTGAGGACCTCCAGGCACTTCCCCACTACAAATGGGTAAATAATAAGGCTGATCAAAATGAAATTGCTTCAAAGCATAAACTTTTTGTGGAGATGTATCAGTTTCAGGTGGTTTTTTGGGGTCCAGGACTCTCTGAGTGAGAGCGCGAGTGAGTGCATGGGTCCATGGAATATGGTAGACCCAAGTTCAAGTCCCAGGGACAACAAACTCTGCTCTGAATCAGACAGATCAAGAACTTGAACCCATGTCTCCCACACTGCTAGCCAGATAGTGAGAATACTTTTGAATCCTTAGAAAGCAAAGCTCCGATATAAATGTTCTCTTCGTGGACAAATGCTATAGAATTTAATAGAGAAAGATAACCTTTCCATGGAATGCAAAAACCATAAAGAGTTCTACAACAGGAGGTATCATTCTCTATTACACTTTGTGGGCTGGTGTAAAAAATTTATAGAAAGGATCTCCTTCTCTATTAAATTCTGTAGGTTTGCAGAGTAATTCCTATAGAAGACTGTTTAATTTCTGGGGCGTTCTAGTGGTTTTGTAGCTATTCAGTTCTACAGGGCTTTTCCATACACTTTTAATAATGACTGGAAAACTATTTAAAGGAGAGACTTCCAGTTTAAATTATCCTGTCAGTTTACTTCTGAACTCATTTTAAACATAATGAAAGGGCCCCTGCCACCCTCTGGAATATAATCCCAAATCAAATGTTTATTGAAAACCCAATTTAACCAACATTTGTCTGTGATTCCTTAGCTGGAGATTATTACGTAATCAGAAACTGCCTCTTCTCTATATAAGCTTTTTCAGGTGCTCAGATACCAGTATGATGGGTACATTATAAGAAGCTCAATATTGTATTTTATTCATGTACTCATATAATGCCCATCATCATGGTATATGAGCTCTTCAGTCCAACCAGGGAAGAGAAGAGAATCATCTTCCTGCCCAATTCATTCAGAGATCTGCAAGCATGTGTCTTGTTTTGACATTACCATGGCTTCCATAGTGATGAACTGGGAGATCACCACAGGCCAATATTCATCTATCCATATACATATAAGGACCTCATGGTCCTATCTGAGCAAAATGAGTTGAAAAACAATAGCCTAGTAAAAACCAAAAGAGTAATCTGTAGACAACTGGAGACCAAGGCTTAAAGTGGATATAGTTGTCATAATCTCCCAGACCACAAAATGACCGTGTGTTTTAAAGTTCAGAAGAGACTTAGTGACATCCCTGGCCAACCCAGATCAGCAGCCGTAAGTGAAATGTCTAATTTGCAGGAGTGCAATGGAGGTACCAAGATTGCAATCCGCACAATGGCAGCATAGTCAAATGTTACTCAGGTGATCCAGGGTAAATGTTTGCATTATAGGGGATGTCAATCTTGCAGGCTTAGGGACTAAGGGTGTTTCACTCACTGATTTAACATAAACCTGTTTAGTTAAACTAGTGTAGATTTCATTGTACAAAGGACTTACTTCAGTTTAGATTACATCTGCAAGGAATCAATTTAAGCTAAACTGACACAGTCTACTCTTAAATAGAAAGAAGATGGTCTGCATATGGTTTTGCATTGGCTTAACAAAATGAACTTAAATACATACCTTTAGTTAAAGTGGCGCAAGTCTGTGTATAGAGAAGGCCTGTGATATGCACAACTAATGCATGAAAGCTCAATATGATCTCAAACGTATGTTTTATGCAGGAGGTAATGCTGATTAGTGATGTGCACTGGTCAAGACTATTGGGTTCTTTCCCAATCTGATCTAGGCATGACAGTTCATATTGAGGAACTCAGAAGCTCCTTTGCTGTAGGTTTTCAAAAGGAAGCTGTATAGCCATCTGTCTTGGATGGTTTAGACACAACAAATCCTGTATCTTGGCAGAGGGTTGGACTAGATGACCCTTGTAGTCCCATCTAACCCTATGATTCTATATCACAAGACTGGATCAGAGCAATGGTCCAACTAGCCACATTTCCTACAGCAGACAGAATCAGTTGTTCCAAAGGAAGGTGACAAACTCTGGCAGCAAGTAGTTATGGGATCTCTGTGCCTTAGTTTCTCCATCTGTAAATGAGGCTCCCAATACTTTCCCTACTTTGTAAAGCACTTTGAGAGCCTCAATTATGAAATATAGCTATACATTATATTGTTTTTCATGGCAAGTTGAAGCAAAGCAGCAAAAAGGCACTTTTAACAAAGACTGTGTATTCATTTTTAGCTTCTGACTGTGACATTTGCATCACAGAAGACTCTGCTTCTGCTATTTCATTTTGTTCTTAGTTTGTTGTGGGAAAACAAAAAAAAAAAGGGCAATTTAAGAAAGTTATTCTTTGAACTTCTGTAATCTTTGCAGCAAACAATTTAACAAAGGTTTTCATGTTTGCATCTATTGGGTTTTTATACCAGAACATTCAGAGCCTTTGCTTGATTGCACTGAGAAACCAAACGGTTGCTGCTCAATCTCTTTGCAATGTTCCCTATAGTGCAGCCACTCAGAGAGCTATCAAAGCTCTGTGGAGGGCTGATAAAATCAATCTGTTGAAATCAGCTATACAATCTGATCTCACCCTTTTCTTTAAAAAATAAAAAAAAAAGCCTGTTTATTACCTAGCAGCCCAGACCAAAAAAAAAAAAAAAAAAAGAAAAAGAAAAGAAAGAAATCCCCATCTGTACCATGCTCTTGGATAATGCAAACTCTATTGATATGTAGAGTGTTTGCTTTCACAGATTAAAAATTCATCTGTTACACTTGAGGTGTTCAAGCTGTGGAGCATATTGCAAAGGCAGTTAGCAAATGGCTCTGATGATTTTCTATTTGGGTTGTGGGGAGAATGGTGAATCAAGGAAGATGTAAATTAAGCTTTAGCTGATGGAAGATGAATGAGAGTCAGGACAAAGAGGGCTTCAAATGGCTTGCTGGTCAGCCCTGCTTTAATCACCCCAGCAACATCTACAAAACTGATCTTCATAAATCACTTTTCTTTGTGCCCATCATCCCCACTGAGAGACGTAAATGTAGATATAATAAGACCATTTTATACCTAGGGCTTGTTCAAAAAAAAGGGGGGGGGTGGTACCAGATATCTTCCCACAACCCACGCCCTCAAGAAAATCTCTTTCCCTAGTTGCCATTTCAGTCTCTCTTTTATGCAGCTCATTGCACCTGTTGGCCACTTACCAACTGATGAGATTAATTAGCCATCAATTATCATCAGTTACATTCTGACTTTTTCAACTAGTTAATCCCTTCTAGCTGTTCAAATAACCATGTTCTGAGATCCATCCCCAGTCAGTCAGCATGTGGCCTTCCCACTTTAGCCCTTCCCTGGCCAGTCTTTCTGGTTTTCCCTCCGCCAGCATTCTGTAAAAGAATGTTGTTCCATACAATATACTAGCAATGTGCCAGGCGGGTTGTTTTGCTTCCTTATGTGAGGGGGGATGGTTCCTGGTAGTGCACCCCTGTGTACACACACACACTGCTATAACTCTGTATTCTGGGAACTAGCTAAAGTATTGGAGATATACCACAGCAAAAAAAAGCATAACAAGATCCAACGGCTAGCAGGTGAAGTCACTAAAATTCAAACCGGAAATAAGATGTACATTTTTAACATTGATGGTAATTAATCAGTGGAACAGATTACCAAGGGATGACTTGGAGTCTTTAAATCAAGATTGCGTGCCTTACTAAACAATATGCTGGCTCAATCACAATGAAGAGGCTAGATGAAGGAATCACTAGGTTATGCCAGAGGTCAGACTAGATGATCATAATGGTCCCTCCTGGCCTTAAAATCCATGCATCTATTAATCCTGAATTGTCTGGAGGGTTGGGGATTTCAACCATATCAAAAATATAAATTTGGGTTCAAAAGAAATTTCACAGAGCTCCACAGAAATTACCCTAAAATCCTGTAACATTCAATAGAGACTGTGATCTCTTCTCGAGAATATTTAAACCAACATACAGTATTTAATCAAAATGAAATCTCTGCTATAGTATTCTCTTGCACTGGTTGTTTAAAAAAATTCTTTCTTTCCACACAGTGCCAATCAGTGGGGTATCAGAGCCCTTTCTGAAAAAAAAAAAAGAAAGGTTCTCAATCCTTGTTAAATTCAATACAACTTTTTCATAAGGTGTACAATGGTCTAGAATGGTCTTTTCTTGAAAGATGAGAGCTACTAAGTTTTAGAACAAGATTAAAAAGGGGGCAAACAGTAACATCCTTTACAGCCCCAGAAAGCAGAAAAATGTAGCTTAATGCACCATGAAAATAGAAAATGTTCCACTCTGCTGACCCACCTGATGTTCATGCCAAAATGTCTGATATTGGTGGTGTTGGGAGCTGAATTCTAGGGTCGGCTTACAACTGTGCTGAGCCTTCCGAAACAGTCATGGGAGCAGCTGGTGAGCTGGAGGCGTAACCTGTAAAAAGCCAAGAAGATGACTGAAGCGAATCGCAGCCAGTATTAGAAAACATGGATTAGTACCTGACTTCTTAGGGATTTATTTTATTATTATTTATTTATGCTTTATTTTCTAGTGGCAGGAGGAGACGAGGATACTGTGTTAGCTCCTCCAGAGGAGATCTCTTTACTTCTACAGCCTGTATAGCAGTGCTGGCCCGTCCCTGAGCCCAGGACATATAACACAGTGGCTCTCAATCTTTCCAGACTACTATACTTTCAGGAGTCTGATTTGTCTTGTGTACCCCCAAGTTTCACCTTCCTTAAAAAGTACTTCCTTACAAAATCGGACATAAAACTACAAAAAGTGTCGCAGCCACACTATTACTGAAAAAATGCTTACTCTAATTTTTACTATATCTTTATAAAATAAATCAACTGGAATATAAATATTGTACTTACACTTCAGTGTATGGTGTGTATAGAGCAATATAAACAAGTCATTGTCTGTATGAAATTTTAATTTGTACTGACTCCGCTACTGCTTTTTATGTAATGCTGTTGCAAAACTAGGCAAATATCTAGAGAAGTTGATGTACCCCCTGGAAGATCTCTGCATTCCCCTGGTTGAGAACCACTGATATAGTGTACATATGGCTAGAAGAATGGGACACCATAGTTGCAAGCAAAATTAAGCCTCTGCAAATAGAACCCTGGGTCCTCAGCTTCCAGAATACAGGGCAGCACCACTGCTTGAGCTAAATGAATCTCTGCTATCTGTAGTCGAACTGGGTACTGTGTATAGTTTCAGGTGGGGTAATCCCCTATTCTAGGGAAGCTCAGACATTCCATCCAGTAGAGAACAGCCACGCACATCACATCATCCATCCCAGTCCAGTAATGACTTATCACCTTGATCACCTTATATACATGCTTAACTTGGCATAGTGTGATCAGTCTCACTGAAGTGAATGGGCATAAGTCTTGGAAGGACAGAGGCTTTAGGTCCCAAACCTGCTCTGGGACTGAGGCCTTAACTACTGTCTGAAGGCATACAAGCAGAGAAAGAGAGAGAGAATCACAGCATGTGCTAGGAACTGGACGGGCGGAGGGGAGGAGGGTCAAACCATTCTATGCATTTGAACATGCATCAAATTCCACTATTGTGTAAGCAAGTGCGTCTCTATTAACTTCCAAGGAACTGCAGCTCTGCTTGTGCCAGGCCTGGAGAGGAGGCCCTGTGAAGTCATAGACATTCAAATCCAGGCTTTTAAAGAGGGGAGCTGTGTGCCTGAATCCAACAGAATCGTAAAGCTCCACTTTGAAATGCCACGGTTTATTACTAAGCTTTTCCCCAACTGTCAGGCCTAAATTGTCTTAATTGTCTGAGATATATCCTTAGCAATTTCCCTTAGTGATTTATGGGATTAAGAGCTGTTTTCTTGCTGGTAGGCAACATTGTCTGCCAGCCTCTCATCTCCAGTTCCCATTTAATTTAGACATACGTGGTGAACTGGCATTATGAAAATTGGATTGTTTCTTTATCCCCATTAAACAAAAGGTGATCTGATACCAAGTGTTAAAATATTATTGCTTTATGCCTCTCCCCAGTCCATCAAATTCCCAGCATGCATTCTGTGGCACAGCATGGAATAATCATATGTTAAGATTCAGTGCTGGTGTAAACAAACGAGACATCCAGCTTAGTATCCATTTGTCTTTAAATGTTAAGAATGTGCTTCTTTCTAATAGCTTCTCTCTAAACAATGCAGAGGAACAGAGAGACTCCTGCCTGCTAGGGGAGCGTGACAATTGAGCATCTCTCCAGTACCCATCACCGAAGGAATAGGTCAGAGAGAGAGAGAGAGCAAGCAGAAGGAACATGACAGTGCCTTGTTTAGATGATATTAAAAGAAGACAAGTCATAATCAAAAGACATACACACAGAGCATGGTGAGAGATAGGGAAGCTATAGCCTCACAACCAGCAAAGAGAGATGGGGAATGGCAGTCTGGGAAAAGAGGAAAATCAATCTTCTGGTGTGACATGAGATTCCTTTGATCAAACTAATCTTTTCATACCTCTCTTCCCTTTTCTTGTTGCTCTGAACATCTTCTGCCTTTGCGGGGGGAAAAAAAGAGAGAGAGAGAAATAGATAAATAGACCGGCATCTGAAATCAACCAGCAAAGCATGGACTGGGAGAGTTTGCTTAGGTGGGAAAGGGACTTGGCAGGCACGGATTCCAAATAAACCGGTAAATTCAGCACTGACTCCTGCCCTTGTGGAGCCCGTTGGTGCAGGTACAGGGAATGAGCAGAAGGGGCTGAAGAAAGTCGTGTGTATTATACTCCCTGGATCTGATTCTCTCCCTCCTCCTCAAATCCCCAAGATCTGAATAACTGCCAGTAAAGTCAATAATTGGGCCAGATCCCCTGCTGGTATCAATGGGCTCTGCTCCATTGATTTCAGAAATGAACAGCTGGAGGCAGGAAGGGGCACATTACATTTAAAAAAACTCTGATTCAGCGAAGGATGTAGGGATACTCATATTTTTAAGCATGTGAGTAATCTCCACCCAATGCAGCAAAACATTTGCACACCTGGCATAAAATTTGCAAAAGTGCCTAAGTGACTTAGGGCCCAGATCCTCACAGGGACTTAGACACTTAACTTACACTGAAATCACTGGAAGTCAGGAATACCTTTGAGGATCTGGGCTTCAGAAACCTAGGTCCCATTTTCGAAAGAGACTTGGAGTCTCCTTAGGCTTCAGAGCCCAAGCTGCAACTTCAAAGCACAGTCCAGGCAGCTATTGTTAGAGCACTAGCATGAGCCTTGCTGGCCCAGGTTTATCAAATCAAGCTGGAAGGCTCGCTTTCGTAGGCTGTGTAAATGTACCCTTGGGAACTTCAGAGACAAAGTCTCTTGGGTGCGTCTCAAAATTGCACCCATGTTTAATTTTTAGCATATATTTAAATCCTATTGAATAGAGAGAGACTTAAGCACATGCTAGTGCTTTGCTGAGTCAAGGTGAGGTTATATGCTTAAAATTGTGCACACGCTTAAGAGCTTGGTTGAGCCTATGGGAATCTAAGGTGCTTCAGAGAGAATCCAATGGGTATAACATGCACATTTTGGTGTCTGGAAGAAAGTATAAATTGCACCAATTTAAACTCATTCTAGATTCACTTTGATTCACCTCTATTTTGGGGCCAGGAAATCTGGAGATGAGTGCTGATGGTGCTGAGATGGGAGGATTAACATAAGCTCCCCAGTTTCCACTGGCAGACAGTAGGAAAACATAGACTGCTAAAGTAAGCAAAACATTTACGTGTCAACCAACCAGCAGCATGAATATCCATTGTTTCTCTTCCCAGGGGGTACTACTGCTGAATTACATTGGTAAGCTTTCCATCCATTCTCCCTCCAGTCACTGCCTCAATCATAAGTAAGTTCTGCATGTAGGACACAACATGTCTATCTGTGTGTATTTATTACGAGACAAAATATGTATAGTATGTGTGGATTGGTGTGAATTTTCACCATCAATGTGGGGGACTGACAGCACCTTTATGAGATGGTATCCCTTAATCTCTTATAAGCAATCAATAGGGTCCAATAGTAATATAAGAGATTTCTTTAGAAATCATTCTAAAAAAGCTATAGGGTCACATTATCAGCTGGTGTAAACTGGTGTAGCGTCAATAAAGCTATATCAATTCACACCAGCTGACAATCTCTTTCATAGACTTTATTTATGAATGAGATCCTTTCTAAAGGGCTTTTTTAAACCATCTTATAGCCACTGATAGCAAGGGATAGAATATAGTATGAGATTCTATAGGATGGTTCTAAAAGGCAAAATAAAAAAGGCCCCCATTCATTATTAAATTTCAGGGGACTTTCCCATACAGGTTAGCAGACTCAAGTGATATGTACATCTAAGTATCTGTGAATAAGCATATTTTATACAATTAATAGGCTATATGTGCATATAGCATACAAAAAGTAACAGTTTGAAGCTAGAAAAGGAAAAAAGTCATGCTAGCTATTGGATCGAGGGGTGGTATGGAAAGCGTCTAGAGAGTGAGTTCACACAGTTAGTGGAATAATCTCCCATGGGACGTTGTTGAGACTCTTTCACTTGACGCGCTCAAGAGAAAATTGGATTTAAAGGTGAACTGTAAAGGTTTTGCTGAAAATTAAAAAAATTCACTCATAAGATCCCGAGAGGGGGAAACAGTCTATAGCCGCTGTTTAAATATGTCATGAGTGCTGGATTTTAGCGAATCTGAGACAGTTACCAGCTCTTTAAGATTCTGAAGCATTTGATCAGCAGAGGTCTTGTTTCCTCCACTGGAGGGAGTGACATTTCACAGCCACCAGAACCATAGCATGCAAGAGACCCCTTCCAGTTTTAAATCCTCATAACTTTCAGCCCAAAGGACAAAAAGAAATCGAGATACTTCTCACTCTTAAAATCTGCTCTCAGCTACGTGGACACCACTCAAATCAGGGCTTAAATGGGCCTAATGTAGTGCATAGGCCTTATACAAGGCCATCCGCTCAGAAGTTGATTTCACCCAGTGTGTGCTGTTGTGTTACAATACTGCATTTCCGCTCCAAGGTTTACATCAGTGTGACACTGGATAGGTCATTATCGTACTACAACCACTTGAAGAAGAGGGCAGCCAAAGTCAGCACTTGGAACAACCAGCTTAGAAAATTGGTCAGTTCCATGTAGGGTATGAGCGCCCAGACGCTTAGAACATCAGCCCTTGCCTTCTGCTATTCGATAGCAGAGAGCACTGTGCACCCGCCGGGTGTCGCTCATCTCACACGAGGCTGGTCGAAACTGAGCCTAACAAAGCTATGCCTATAGTTACTGGGACTTTATGTGCAACTCCATTGCGATGGCTACCAATACTCAGTAATATAGCACCACCCGATATTTGCTGTGAGAAGGCCTTTGTCATGCTGCTGGCCAAGCTGCATGAGAACAGTGACCTGCCTTTGTACGCAGACCTCTTCAACCACCTACCAGCTCACCTGTCTTCTAGACGCCCTGTATAGTCATTTATGCCACCACAGGACAGGATGGTGGAATCCACTTGGCGGAACGAGTGGTCAGCGAGGACAGTCATTAATCACTCTCTCGTCACTGACCCGACCATCTGTCCACCAGGTTTTGATCGGCCAAGGCACCTATGGTCATCTCTGAACCAGTTTTGAACAGGACAGGGCAGCTGTGTGGCCAGTCTCTTTAAATGGGGTTTTTCTAATGACCTGCGATGCAGCTGTGGTCAGCTTCAGACTACGTCACATAACCTTGGTGAATGGCCATTGATTTATTCCGACGGCAGGCTACCAGCTCTCCCCTGGCTGATGACGACGCCATCAAATGTCTGGGGACATTGAGCATACGCTGAGAGCGCTCTAAGCTAAACTCACTCTCTGCATATGAGTTTTAAATAACCAACTCAATTTGGAAAATAATAAATTCCCCACTGCAGAATTCTAATCAGATCTAGCTCCAGTTACACAACAGGTTGCAAAAATCTCATTTTGGAAGCCTGTCTATAGATTCCTTCATCTTTATCCAGCCACCCTTCTTTCAGCCTATATTTATCATCAGCAGCATCTGTCTATCTAGACGCACGTGTGTGTCTGCCCGTGTGTATTGTGGCACATGTGAGCCCTTAGAAGTATGGGAACTTTAAAATAGATGTGCCAGATGCTATGAGCACAGGGAATAGTCATAAACTTTTGTCTCTATAAATGTTATCTATATCTTTAGGAGCAAGGGATTGCATTCTAGCTCCATGGTGGAGGGTTACCAAACTTCCTCCAGGAACTAAAATCAGTGGCGGGTGGGTTATTACTGCAAATCCCGGGACAAGTAAGTCAACTCCAGAGAAGTACGTCCCTGGGGGAGAATTGTACAAAGTGGCTCAGTGCGGGTTCAAGAGACTAATAAACAAAGAATGGTCTTTTGGTATAAAACAGGAGCCTGAATTGACCCAGAGGCCCCCCTCTGATCCTTGAATTGACATGAAACTGTAACTAAGAGGATTTGAAGGACTTTGGGAACCTACCAGGGTCTCCATGGGGAAGGTGAATGACAGCTGGTTAGCTTAGTATGCATGGAGACTGTTCATTTTTCTGATAGGTATTCTCTGTAATGCATGTGTCCTAAATAAATGTACTGTGCTTTGTGAAAGCTGGTAACACCCTCATAGCCCCTGGAGGAGAGTGAGAGAACTCTGGGAGAACAGCAGGTGCTAGACTAAGGTCAGACCTGCTGGGATAAGCACAGCGTGCAAGGGGAATACAAACCTAAACCTAGTCTGCACACCCCCCGCCCCACACCCCGAAACACAGAAAAGTGATGCCAGGATGCCTGAGATCTAACGGGGAGCCCTTGAGGAGACCAAGAAAGTTACTCTGACATGTATAATTAATTTTAAGCATTAAACAACAAGCGTTGCACCTGGATCAACCTCTGTGATTAAGTAAACTGGAGAAACTATTGTAAATCTCTCTTTTTAGCCATTCCATGATCTGACAAAATATTCAGGCTCTTCTCATTAAGTTTGATGTCTTATTATTCTAGTCATACATGGCCCTGGTAACAACAGTTCCACATTCAAGGCTGGGCTAAGTCCTGTCCCTTTGTTGGATCATATTAAAGAAGTTCTGTATTAAAATCACAAATGAATTTGATTCCCCATAGTTTAAATTCCAGGGTATTACTAATTAAGAGGGAGATCTCTTGGGTTTTGGCTGCTAATTGTGTTAGTACATCCTAAGACAGAGTCTGTTCTCAAAGCAATACTTTGTAACAACAACTACTCACACACAGAGAGACTCAAAGCAATACTTTGTAACAACAGAAACAGCACCCAGAGACTCCCCACCCTTTTGTTGTATTTATCTCGCTTTGTTAACAATTGTGATTAAAATAGAGATAGAGGATGTATGTGGATGGATGCTTGGTGTGGATAATAAACGAATGATCAGAGAGGTGCCAGCCTAAGAATCCAGTGTCCAACGGCCGAAGAAGGCGTCAAGTGGAAACAACCAGAGGACCTCTAGAGGGCAGACTGGAATCCACCCAACAGCCTCAAGGATAGGAAAACCGAAGAACAAGATAACATCTGGCAGCACAGAGCCGTCAGGAATGTACCATCTGCTGATTGATTCAGCAACAGCATGATGAAGCAATTCCCATAGACTGGCATAGGAAGAAATTCCTACAAAAATGGACTCTAGAAACTGAGAACTTTGGGGTCTGATTCTGCAAACCAACTTCCAGGAGCATCAGATGAGCATCTGACAAGGCCCTGCTCCCTCCTCGTGTCCAGATCACCTGGCCAGTGGCTTGGCACAAGCAACTCTAAGGCTGGTAACTATGATAACCTTGCAGAACCTGTGTGTGTGTGTGTGAATAAATATGAGATTGAATGGAATGTTATAGCTATAACTAACTGCTTACTGTGATTCTTTCTGGATTCACAACAAATGTGGTATTTTGCCTTATTCCCTTTAATAAGATCCTGCAGGTTTTTATTTTATTGATATAACACCTTCCCTAATCCTGTAACAGCCCGAGCAACTGCAAGAAGTAAAAAAGCACTATCTGCTCCCAGTGAAGCTAATGGGAGTTGCGGATATTTAGCACCTCTTAAAATATAGCCCATAAGAGAGAAGTGTGTTCAGTATCCTGCAGGATCAGGACTTCTGTACATAGATGTGTGCTGATAAGATACAAGGCTGGAGATATGGGGAGAAAAGCACACTGAGTGGTGGCAAATGCCAAAGATTTGCTGGAGTGCAGACTGAATGGGGAGCAGCTGTAAAAGACTAATAGTCTTTTCCACGTCTGAATTTAGGATATAAATAAGCACTCAGGTGCTCAGATAAGGTCAGTGAGTCTGCAGGTTGCCAACCAGAAAGGGGAAGAATGGAGGGAGATGACTGGAAACAGGGGAAGGAATCAATCAAATAGATTTTAATTGTTTTGCATGTACCTTTCTTGTGATTAGAGATAGAGACCACTGGAACCACTCAGGGAAGATAAACCATGCACAGAGGGCTGTGCAGGAGAAGGTACAGCTTCAAAGGACATGAATAAGCTCCCTTCTCCTTTGATATTATCACCTTGTAGACAGAACAAAATTAATTCCTAGATAGGAAGGTTGGTTATATAGTTAAGATGCTGCACTGGGGCTCATGAGATCAAGGTTTAGTTCTCAGTTTTGGTACAGACAACCTGTGTGACCCTGAACAATTCACTTACTCGTTCTGTGCCTCTGTTTCCTCATCTGTAAAAGGGGGATAATAATCCTCGCTTTGTCTGTTTACTTCAGGACAGGGCCTGTCTCTTACTACATATCTGCTCAGCACCTAGCACAATGGGGTCCTGGTCCATGACTAGAGCTCAGAGGGGCTACTGCAGTATAAACAACGATGGTCATACACTGGTGGAGAATTTGACAAATACTTTTACAGGTGGGAGAGGGCACAAAACAAAGCGTAGCCAACCCCTATGAAGAGAATAGGTTTCTGCCCTTTCTCATTCCTAACCTGTTGATTAACTTTGCACTGTGAATGGATTGATGCTCATGCTGCTTCTTATTTTTGTCAAAGGCCTTTGTCACAAAACTGCTGTATCAAATATTTAAGGTCCTGTATGCTCAGTGAGTTATAGCGGGGGAGATGGGGCTACACTGACCTTTTCAGTATTCTGTATTGTGACTAGCTTTAGCCATTCCATCCATTCCACTGTTTTACAGCCTCAGTGAGCTGCAGAGACTGGGCAGACTAGCCACCCCAATCAAAATATGAAATGACGAAAGGTCAGAATAGTAAAGTACACTAGTATATTTCAGGGGATACATTAAAGCATTAAAATTCTGATACAACATCTTTGTGCCAGAGTCTGTAATGAGAAAAAGAAAATGGCAGCACATGAATTCATAGTGGAACCAGAAACATAGACACAAACAGGAGTGAACACGCACACATTTGCACATGCATGTGTGCACAAACACAGATATGCACACACACGTACATGCATGCACACAAACATGAACACACACCCACTTGAAACAACAGCACACACCCATTTGTTACAATTGTAAGAGTGATTCCCGCTCCCTCCCACACTCTCTCACCACCTCTCTCCCCTGGTCCTTTATAGGCTTGGCCCAAATTCTCAGAAGTATTTAGGTGTCTAACTTGCATTGTGATCTATGGGAGTTAAGGACCTAAATAATTTTAAGGATCTGGGCATTTGTCCCTGTCCCAACACCTAGTGACTGGTAAAGTTGCGTGAAACACAGCTGCTGAAGTACACAGATGGACAGTAAAAAAATATTTTGGTTCATTTCCAGTAGGGCTCCCACCACCCCAATCTCTCTGAGTTGGGCTGTTTTTTCCACATACCTTTTTTCAGTGGAAACCACAGGCAAGATTGTCATCTTAAGGTAGCTACACCAACTTACACCAGCTGAGGATCTAACCCCATAAAATCAGCCCATGATTACTTGACATTCAGCTGACATAGGCTCCAAACTTGGCTGAGACTGACTGAAAATGTTTTCAACCTTTTTGACTAGCCTGGTATATGGTTCAGGTTGGTAGCAAATCCCCAAAGCAATTTACACCAGTACATCATTGACGTTACTCCTGATTTACACGGGTGTAAGTGAGCAGGGAATCAGGCCCTGTGCATTTGGTTTACTGTAACATTTTTTGTTCCAGCTGCATTGTTAGCCAGTTTGCTCAGAAGAATTAACAATAGAACAAAAGAAAATCACAAAAAATTGTTAAGAAAAGAAGAAAAAAAGTAATGAGATCAAAGTTCCTTGCTTCTGCTACAGACTTCCTGTGTGAGCTCAGACAAGTCATGTAATTTCTCTCTCAATTCCCCATCTGTAAGAGGGGCATAATAATACTTTCTTCAGTCCACCCTCATTTCACCTTTCTTTTCTATGCTCTTCAGGGTAGTGACTGACTAGGTGTATGTGCCTAGTACAATGGAGTCTCAGTCTATGTTGTGGCCTCAAGGTGCTTCTGTAGTAAAAATAAATAATAAGAAACTCAACATTTATTTGGGGAAAAAGGCTGCTTTCCAATATCTTTCACAAGTTAATAACCAGAACTCAAGATAAGCTTGAGAACTGATACAGACGCACACACAAAGAGACTAATCTTGGCAAGTTAGATGATAAACTAACGTTAACTATATTTTTTAAATTATTCTGATTAACGACAACATTTTTTTAGCCTGATACATTTGCAAGGTTTTCCCAGCCTGAAAGCCCCTATTGAAACTATTACAAAGTCAGAATGCATGAATGAGAAGATAACTTTGATCAGAATTTTATTGATTTTCTTTGCATGTCTCTGAAGCTGGTCTTGATTCAAGTACCTATGTTTTAGGGATAATTTTTGAAGGCTTTACGCCAAGTAGTTTTAAATTACATCTGAGCCAAACCCTACAAATTTCATTTCACAATCAGGGATGTTGCTGATACCAGAAGATCTTATTAGCAATAAAAGAATATTACCTATAATTGAATAGCTCCTCAATTAATAAGTGGGGTGGGAGAGCCAGCAAATACAAGCAGTTCCCACAGCAGGAGACATCTGAATGATCAATGAGCCCATCAGCATACTTCTACCCAAACAAATATAACAAGATAAAATATGCTAAACTGAAAGAGGTAAATATTAGTTTTATCAAAAATGGATGTGAAAAGTTTAACAATTAAAAAAAATTGGTACCTTTCAATAAATAATTTATACTTGCAATACAACCAAAATTAGATTGAGGGCATAAATTAACAGGGCCAAATTATTGTTATTTGTATTACGGTAGCACCTAGAGCACCCGTTGTGCTAGACACTATACAGACATAGTAAGAGAGAGTCCCTGGCATGAAGAGTTTCAGTTTAAATAGACAATGGGTGGGAGGAGAATCAGAGGCATGGAGTGGGAAAGTGACTTGCCCGACGTCACAGAGCAGGTCAGTAGCAGATCCAGAAATAGAATGTAGTCTTCTCAGCCTGCTTCCAGTTCCCTATCCACTGAACTACATGGCATCTTCTTTGCCTGTGATGACTTGTGCACGATGAAGTGGTGGCCCAGAGAATTTCCATTGAAGTCAGTGGTATTTCTGAGGTGTGAATGTCAAATGAATGAGAGGAAAACCTGGATTTAAGGCTATGTCTACACTATGCACCTTTTAGTGACACAGCTGTGCCACTATAGCCATGCTGCTAAAAGGTGCGCAGTGTAGCCAGGCAGGAGAGAGCTCTCCCACCAACAAAAAACTTGCACCCCCAACAAGCTGTTGTCATTCCGATGTAGACAAAGCCTAAGTCACATGTTTTTGGTTGCAAAGACAAAATATTCATTATTTGGAGAAATATATCTGTGCGGGTAAAACAAAATGTCAGCTTTCATCTGTTGAAGCTAAATATGCATGTTATTTTCATGAATGGTGTGTAATTGGGTAATTCTGATTACAAATAAGAATTTTTTTTCTTCTTCTAAAACAGGTTTAAGTTTGTACAAGGTAATGAAGCAGGGCTCTAAAGATCAGTTATGGAACAAATTGCATTAAGTGAAAGCAGGCAGTTGGCTATTCTGATTTCCGTGGTTGGAAAAGTTCTCTACAACCCTTTCCCCATTGCTGCTAGATTATTATGTTTTTCGTTCTATGAAAAGACAAACATTAAGTGATTAAGGGGGAAAAATTACAATCAACTTCCATTCATCTGCCATCCAAAAACTGATGCTGTTTCATCCCAAGTTTTGTTAAACCCCTTTCAATAAATAACATGGAAACAGAAATGGAAAGGATGTTGCTATGTAACTTACAGTTTTGAAATGTACTAGGCACAATGACCTTCGCCTCTGGAGATTATGTGCAAACCATTTATATGCACAGCTGTACAAATTGCCAGAGTTTTAATGTTAAATTTCTTGGAAAATCATGTTTGTTGCTCTGCATTTGAGGGAAGGACAAGGTTTAAATATTTAATAGGTTTCCTTACTGTGCAAGCACATTCACTATTGCATTAGTGGCTAGGCCAGCACAGAGCCCTCTTTCAGGAGTTTGCCTTTCAGCATCTGACAGACTTGCCTATAACTAGAACATTAATGATACAAGTTCATCAAATCACAGACAACAGGGGCAGGAAATACAACCAAGGTGGTCCAGACCGTTGCCGCCTACCACCAGTGTTCTGCGGGACTACATCAACAGCATACCTTCCCACTAATATCTAATCCAGCCTGCTGCTGAATCTCTGCAGAGATGGTAATTCATCCACCTCCATCAGGAGTCTACTCCGCTGACCGTTTGATCTTAGTGGCTGAAAATGACCCCAAGTTCAGTGGCTCACACAAGGGCTCATGTACCATCTATGCATTATTTATGTATTTATTCATATTACAGTAACAACTAGAGACCGCAGACAAGATCAGGGCCCCATTCTGCTGACCACTGTACATGCACATTGAGAAAGACCGTCTTACCCTGAAGGGTTTACAGGGAGAGATCAGGGACTTTAAAAGTCAGGGGAAATAATAATTAGTTGAATTCATTAAAATCCTGCCCTTGTATTCACCCACAAGAGCTCTTGATAGCCCTCAGAAAGCAAGACATCCTAATATTGTAACATGGTGCAATATTCTATAGACATGCCCAGGTAGCAGACGGACAGATAACCCCCTGATGACAGAAGCTGGAACTTCATGTCATGCCTACTGCTGTCCACAAAGAGTTCTTTTGCAAGATGAACCAATCATGCCAAATGAAGCACAGAACTCATGCCACTTTAGCTGTGATTGCATCAGGTCTCACAAACTAAGGGTCTTATCCCACTTCCAAATAAAGAAAATGGAAAGAATTCTATCGATTTCCATGGAAGTTGGATGGAACCCAGCACAGCTCAGGTCCTGGTCAGTAACTGGCTGTGCATATCTGCTTGTGGTAATTGCACACACAGATAACAAGCTGGATGGATTTCAGTCAAAGTATAAGATAAGAAGATGGAGAAAACTAGTTACAGGGTTAATGTGTGTGACATTAACCCTGTAACTTGTGTGTTTACTAGTAAACCGTAAACAGTCTGACCCAAGATATTTTTTACTGAACAACTGAATTATACCAACAAGGAAAGTCCCACAGAACCTAAAACATTTTATTTACTGTGAACTAGTCTGAAAAAATAAATCATTCACTGGGAAGAGATTAAATCACCAAGTCCAACAGTAAGGTGGAAGGGAGTTGGGGGCTTTCACCCAAACATTTTTGGAAACATGGAGATCTAAATATTAGGAGAATTGCTCAGATTTTTCATGTAATGAGGACTATTATATCTCACCACGTGAAAAAAGGTAAAATTTTCAAAAGAGCATAAATGAGTTAGAAGTTTAAAGACCACATTCAAAAGTTCATAAGGGTTTGTCTACACTGGGGCAATGCATCCAATGAAGTGAGCTGTAGCTCACAAAAGCTCATGCTCAAATAAATTGGTTAGTCTCTAAGGTGCCACAAGTACTCCTTTTCTTTTTGCGAATACAGACTAACACGGCTGCTACTCTGAAATCTAGGAAAGTTAATCTTAGATAACTAACACTGTGAATGTGAAGTGGATTATTTAATCCTCATTAAAATCCTGTGTGAGGATTTAAATTAAATTAAATTAAATTAAAGTGGCCATAATTCAGTTTATTTGAATTCACTTTGGAAATTAATTAAGCTAAACTGAATTACAGCCACATTAACTTTGAACGAGGGTGTTCACACATGGGTTTAATGTGGTTTAACTAATCCATCAAATTCACACCTTAAATTAATTTGGATTAATTTTCCTGGATGGCCCTATGTAGACAAACCTTTAAGCACGTACGGGCCAGATTTTTAAAGGTGTTTAGGCATCTAACTCCTATTGAAGTCAATGGGAAATAGGCACCTTAATACCTTTAAACAATTGGGCCCTTCCAAGCACAAGTCATATCGACTTTTAATTTTTGACTCTTAATGATTTCAGTGGGAGTTAGGTGCTTAAGTGTTGTTATTGTATTGCAGTAGCATGTAAGGGCCCCAGTCAAGGATCAGGCCCCCTGGTGCTAGGTGCTGTACAGACAAATGAAAAGGAAGTCCCTGACCAGAGGATTTTACAATCTAATTACAAGATGAGATAAAATAGGCATCCAATTCTCCCACCTAAGGTAATTCCCATTGAGAAAACCACATGGGCAGCAGTCATTTTTGTGTTAGAACACACAAATGGCCCTCTAAGTACCAGTCTCCACAAAGGTGGAATGTCTCGTCTCCTGCCTAACCTGTAAAAGCCATCAGCCTGCACCTGTAACCCAGCATACACATGAAGATCTAAGTGGTGAGCTCTTCCATGGTGACCACCCTCTTCTGACGACATTTGAATGCCTGATGGCTGATCTGTACAATGCTAGCCTAACTCCTGTTCTCATCCACCCCGTCTCCAAGCTCTGCACTGTCAACACGAATCAGGTGCCAGCACTGGAACAAACGCGAACATTTGAAAGCAGCTTCCCCTTTTTTATTCTTCTTTTATTTCTCAATATTTTTTTCAATTTACCACGGGCCCTAATTTCCCTATCAGTGCTGAGGCTTTAAGCATATTGATTTAGACTCCTCTCTGATATCTGCCACAGAGAAGCACTAAACAGATCAAGAAAAATGCTAACGCGATTCCCAAAAGCCAAATCAACAAAAAGATTCTCAGTGGGGAAAAAAAAGCTAGAGACAGAGGGGGGAGAATGAGAGAGACAGACAGGAATACAATCCAGCAAGAGCGCAATGCCTCTGCACTGACTAGCTCCACTCCACAACCACATTAAGCAAAGAATTTGTCTGTAGGACCATCTGACCTGTGTGTGTGTGTGTGTGTGTAATTTCAGTGCAAGCTATCACTGGAGAAATACCTTTTTTTTAAAAAAAATAAGCCATTTGAAATAAATAAAACCCCAGCTAGTTACAGAGCCTAAGTGAATAAGGAAATTAATGTGCACTGGCAAAATTTTTAGTGGGTGCAATTTATCCCTGTGCAGAGGGTGAATACAAGACAGAGGAACCACTTATCTTGAGCCCTGTTTTGAAGAAATAAGCAAGACTTAAACCGTGCACTGGCCCCTCTGCATAGGGCAGAGAATTGAACTTCAATTGCTGTTTTGAAAAAGAAGGAAATTAGAGTGTGCATTAAATACAAGACACTAAACTGAGATGATAAGGGTGAAACTGGAAACTAAATTGAGAAGAATGAGGAAGTTCTGAGCTGAATGCATACAGAGCCTCACTGTGGACCTGATTCAGGAAAGCACTTAAGCTGGTACTTGACATTTAAGCACATGCTTAAGTCCTAGTGACTTTAATGTCATTTAAGCACATGCTTAAGGGCCATCTTGAATAAAGATATTTCCCTGAATCAGGACTAGAGCTGCTTGGGAATTTTTCAATATAACATTTTGTTATTAGAAAATGCCAATTCATCAAAACTGAAGCTTTTTGTGGTAACACATCGATTTTGATGAAACTTCAAAAGGGATTTAATCACTTAGGAACCTAAATCCCATTGACTGTCAATGGGATTTAGGCTCTTGAGTGCTTAAATTCGTTTTGAAAATAACACTTAGACATTGCAACTCTGGGCCAGATGATGATAACCTTACTGCTAATAGTACCTTACTCCAGAAATATTCACATCATCTTCAGTGGAATGACTTGGTGCAAAGTACTAGTCAGTGTGAACAGGGATATCACCATGTAGCCCTCTGTGATCAATCACTCTGGAATCACTTACACTACTCATACAGTCAGGCACAACTCAGCATGAGAAAGGATGGCAGAACTGGGCCTGGAGAATATGTCATGTTCCAGGCAGTTCACAAACATTATCTAATTAATGTGAACGATACACTGCCATTGCTAAACATAGTTTGAGACACCCTTAATCACCTGATCGCTGATCAGATAGATATTTTGTAGCTATTATAGTCTAAGTCACTCGGCCATTTGAGATCTTTATTTTATTGTTATTATTCTCAGATGAAAGATTCTAGGGTGAGATCTTCAGCCAGTGTAAACAAGCATAACTCCCTTAACGTCAGTGGAGTTACACCAATTTACAACAGGTTAAAGATTCGGTCCTACCCTTGCAGTATTGCCCAGAGAAGCACTGCGATTTGAGAAGGTTTCTTTTCAGCTGACTCCCATGAGAATGTATTGAGGAAAGCTTTGGCAAATACTTACTATGCTCTGTGCTACCTGTTTAGACCCTGGTGATATCAGTGGACACTGGTTCTGCCACACCAGCTGGGGGCAATGTGAGGAAGTTAGATTATTAATAAACTCACATAACAGATGGGAAAATGTAGTCAGCCATTTATTATTGATCCAATTTTGCCCTATATCTTTCTAACCAGAGGAAATTTCCAATGTGGAGAACCTTATATTGAGCTCTCCATCCACTTACGTAATCACATTTCTTTTTGTAACCTATTTATATTGAAGACTCCCCCTATACTGAACACAACTTAATGGTATTATATTCTGAGGCACAAGCACAGCTGAAATATTAACTTTATTAGTTCCCTGACTCTACCTGTCAGGAGTTCTGGCTGCAGCCTGACAGAAGGTAGACACATACGAGGAAACGAGGTTAAAAACAAACGGCGTTTGGAAGAAGTTACAGAAGGCAGAAATGCTCCCATATGTAAGATAAAACCAGGTATTGCTTTTTTTGTGGATGTCTGGTTTTATATAGGCTTCTCCGTCAACATACAAAGAAAACAAACAAACAAAAAAACCACCCAACCAAACCACAGTACATGTGATCTCTGGATAGAAACTGTATTTTTAGCCTGGAAAAGAGAGCAGGAGGAACTGGACCTTTCTGACCTTTACTACAAAGATCTGGAGCTAATATAATTTTTGCAACATTTTGACAAGTTGATAAGAAATGCTGTGTTTGTGAAAAGGTTATAAAGGGGGTCTGCTGGGTCCAAAGCACTCCCTCAGTGCCTGTGCCTAATCAGATTAATCTTCTGGCTATACGAATCAACCTTGTGGTGCTGATTCTTCATGTAGACTGGTTTCACATAAACATAACTACAAGAACTTCACTAGAGTTACTCCTGATTTAAATGCGAGTAGAATCAGGTCCTCTCTATTCAAAGAATTCTGTGTAGATACAACTTCCTCTTTTGCCATAACTTCTGGTTCTCTAGCTGACCTCTGCTGTACATCATCATTTTCAACACAAGAGAGGTATGTGGTTGGTGCCTGAGAGTTAAAATAGAGGAGTGAGTGTAAGTTTACAGAGTGGCACTATCCAAGGTGCTGAAAATATTGCTCATCTGAAATTCAGACATGTAGTAGGGAAGTGTCATTGATCTCTATCAACCTTTCTTACAACTACAATATCCACCTGCTGAAGCGAAGAAACAGATTGACAGAGCCAGAAGAATACCCAGAAGTCACCTACAACAGGATAGGCCCAACAAAGAAAGTAACAGAACTAGCCATCACCTTTAGCCCCTAACTAAAACCTCTCCAATGCATCATCAAGGATCTACAACCTATCCTGAAGGATGATCTCTCACTCTCACAGATCTTGGGAGACAGGCTGGTCCTTGCTTACAGACAGTCCCCCAGCCTGAAGCAAATACTCACCAGCAACCACACACCACACAACAAAAACACTAACCCAGGAACCGATCCTTGCAACAAAGCCCTTTGCCAACTGTGTCCATATAGCTATTCGGGGACACCATCATAGGGCCTAATCACATCAGCCACACAATCAGAGGCTCGTTCACCTGCATATCTAACAATGTGATATATGCCATCATGTGCCAGCAATGCCCCTCTGCCATGTACATTGGCCAAACTGGACAGTCTCCACGTAAAAGAATAAATGGACACAAATCAGACATCAAGAATTATAACATTAAAAAAATAGCCAGCGAATACTTAAATCTCCCTGGTCACTCGTTTACAGACCTAAAAGTGGCAATACTACAAAAAAAAACTTCAAAAACAGGCTCCAACAAGAAACTGTTGAATTGGAATTAATTTGCAAACTGGACACCATTAAATTAGGCTTGAATACAGACTGGGAGTGGATGGGTCATTACACAAAGTAAAATTATTTCCTCATGCTTATTTTTCCCCCTACTGTTACTCACACCTTCTTGTCAACTGTTAGAAATGGGCCATCCTGATTATCACTACAAAAGGTTTTTTTCTCCTGCTGATAATAGCTCACCTTAACTGACCGCTCTCATTATAGTGGGTATGGCAACACCCATTTTTTCATGTTCTCTGTGTATGTGTGTATATATATATATATCTTCCTACTGTATTTTCCACTGAATGCATCCAATGAAGTGGGTTTTAGCCCACAAAAGCTTATGCTCAAATAAATGTGTTAGTCTCTAAGGTGCCACAAGTCCTCCTCGTTGTTTTTGTCATTTTACTGGGACTCTTTAGAAAGCAGATGAGGTTGCATGCTGGGTCCTCAATGCTTCTTTTGAGGAAGTGCCCCATGTATTAAAATCTATGAACAATACAATATTTTAAATAAAAATACTATAATAATCAATTGGATAAAGTGCCACATTCTGGGAATCCCTTCCAAACATACAGACTGTGACATTGTTTGGTCACAGAGACCTGTTTGGGACTGCCACCCAATGTGCTGAAACTACCTCTGAGGCCATTTTGTCTGCCAGTTTGGGACTCCAGAACCCTGTCTTGTTGAGCCAGACACGCAAGCTTGCTGCAACACAGACCCAGGGTCTGAACCACATCCCCAAAGCTGCAGACTTAACTGAAAACAGCTTAGCAAGTACTCCTGTCTCCAGCACCCAGATCCCCAGTTCCCAATGGGATCCAAGACCCAAATAAATCCTTTTTATTCTGTATAAAGCTTATACAGGGTAAACTCATAAATTGTCCACCCTCTATAACACTGATAGAGAGATATGCACAGCTGTTTGCTCCCCCAGATATTAATCACTTACTCTGGGTCAATTAATAAACAAAAGTGATTTTATTAAGTATAAAAAGTAGAATTTAAGTGGTTTCAAGTAATAACAGACAGAACAAAGTAATTTACCAAGCAAAATAAAACAAAACACACAAGTCTAAGCCTAAGAAAAAGAGAAACTGAATACAGGTAAATCTCACCCTTAGAGATGTTCCAATAAGCTTCTTTCACAGACTGGGCTCCTTCGTAGTCTGGGCCCAATCCTTTCCCCAGTACAGACCTTGTTAGTTCCAGCAGGCATCTTAGGTGAAAAGCAGGGGATTCCACATGACTGGGTCCCCTTTGTTCGGTTCCACCCCCTTTTATACCTTTGGCACAAGGCGGGAATCCTTTGTCTCTCTCTGGGTTCCCACCCCTCCTTCTAAATGGAAAAGCACCAGGTTAAATATGGATTCCAGTATCACCTGTGACATGGTCACAAGTCACTGTAAGACTTCATTACCCACTTGCTGGCATTCAGGTATACAGGAAGGCTTACAAGTAAACAGAGCCATTTACAACCAATTCTCCTGGTTAATGGGAGCCATCAAGATTCCAAACCACCATTAATGGCACACACTTTGCATAATTACGATAGGACCTCACAGTTATATTTCATATTCCTACTTTTAGATACAAGAATGATACATTCATACAAATAGGATGACCACACTCAGTAGATCATAAGCTTTATAATTATACCTTACAAGAGACCTTTTGCATAAAGCATATTCCAGTTACATCATATCCGCACTTATAAACATATTTTATTAAACATATGGAGTGCATCATCATAGACTTTCACCAGTTTGCAATTATTTAGAGATGCTAGAGAAAACCTAGAAGGTGAAAGAGCCAAGCAGAGAAGAGCACTCAAGTAGCGAACAGGAGGAGACCAGATTTGCCAACCTAATACTGAAACACATTTTCTGGCTTCATCTTTACTGTCATCCCTTCTTTTCCCTGCCCATGCAGCCCCATTCTTTCTTACCCCATAGAATCATGCCCCCAAAATATTCTCTAGTAAAATGGGCAAATTAAAAAACAACCACAGACAAACACACAAATGCATGATGCATACAGAACCACCATCACAAAGGAACCTGCTGGACCAGGCCCTCACACTCACGTGGAATCCTACTGACATCAGTGGGGCACATGGAGAACCTCACACCTGCATATTGCTTTGTCACGTCACCTGCATGGGCATAAGAATCCACTCATGTGGTTCTCTTAGCAGGATCAGGGCCTTCAGTTTGTTTCTCTCTCCCTACCACCACCTGATGCCTTTGTCTTTCTCTTCCCTTTCCATTTCATATCTTCTTAAGCCCCAGTTCTGCAAACTGATCCAACAGGGTGGATCCCAATATCCCCGACTTCAGCGAGACTCCTTACAACTGCCAGGACCAGCCCACACAGATTAGATGACAAAGTTGGAGCCTTAGGGCTAGATCTACAATTGGATTCATCTGACCACCTCCATGCACTCTTGTGAAACCCCTTTAGCTTCAGCAGGTCTTTGCACAGGCACAGGAGCACCCACGCATTATAAATTGCTGAACGGGGGCCTTAAATTTTGCATTTTCAAGATACCATCTTTATGCAACGTTTTGCACAAAACATAGCATGATTGTTGGTAATTAGCAAACAATTACATTTGAAACCCTTATGCCAGGCACAATATATTTAGGAGTCTTTCTTAATACTAAAACACCACTGGCTCAAGTCCCCACCCAGAATTTCTGTGATCACTAAATACCTTCCTTGTGAGCCCTTACTAGGGAATAGTTCCCCACTTGCAAGTACTGAGTCTGTGTAAAGGGGAAAAGAGAACACAGTATCAACTTGGGAAAATACAACAATCTATCTATATGAATAAGTTCAAGACTCCCCTGGGTAATGTTGGCAGTTGTCCATTAACTCAGTTCCCTACCTGCCCTTAGGCAAAATGTCTCTTCCATATCACTTCTCCCTTCCCATCCATTAAACCTTACTAAACATCAGTGTGTAGTTCAGTCCCAGAGTCCAGAGGTGCATACAGCAAGCATGTGTCAAGCCCTTTGGGAAGTTCTGGCTGGTTGTGTCTCGAGGCTCCACCACGTAATCGTGATTTCAGCTTTATTTACTGGCTGGGTAGCAGGGGGCCTTACTGCAGTTCGCTGAGCTTTGCTGTTGCCCTCTGCCACTTCAGCAAAGCACCCCATCAAGAAACTGCCTTTGTGCCACTCCCATCATAAAATCATTTGCAACAGCTCTTCTAGTGAGGTCATCAGCCTGCATTATCTGTTACTGCAAAGACCTCTCAACAGCACAGGTTCCTCTAGGAAGGGAACCACTAACATATAGGACCTTTGAGCACAGTCCCTGCCAAAAGGGATGACCAAGATAGAAGCCCTTTCCCTGTCAGTTCAGTTCCAGTACCCAACCAATTCTGAGTTGTGTTCAGTTATGGTGACTCCCAAAATGTCACTGATGTAATTATAGGTAACTCTCTTATGCAGGTGATGCAGCTCTGTGGCCATTCTTCCCCTTGTTTACCAACAGACAGGGGCAGAGAACGACTTACCCTCTAGGACCATTGAGAGAGAGAGAGAAAGAGACAGAAAGAAAGAGAGAAAGAATTGTCCCCTATTCTCTTAAAAAACTAGGGACAATGATGATTAGGACAGTCTGGATTTTGTGCATTCCTATGGATAAGTTGTGAGCAAGCAATAATTTTCCTTCTATGTATGTGAAACTACTACTACAGTACAAGGCAAAATAAATAAATTAATAGTTTTGCTTATGCGTTTGAAGTGCCTGGAATAATGGAATCGGAGGTCCCAGTTCAGGAGAGAGCAGCCATGTTCAGGAAAGCTTAATTGCTCAAGGTACTTAAGTTGAAACATGCACATTTATACCCCATCACTTTAGCACATGCTTAAAGTTAAGAAATTGCTTACGTGAATTAGGGTCTGATTTATCTTTCCCCCCACCCAGTATTTGAGCTTTTGGGCAAAGTCAATACCATTTCACAAATGCTTTTTCCCCCCTAGTACTTCTTACTAGAGACTTCTTGCACCTTATTCAGTGAACATGCCAGATGTTGTAATTTGCACCTGTTTGGTTAGTGTCAAAAAGGCTTTTTTATTTTTAGGCTAAGCAGAAGGAAAAGTGTCTTCAGTGCTTTTTAAGAGTTCCATTAACTTTTTGCACTTCCCATTAACTCATCTAGCAAGACTGTCCTAAAGAGGCAGAAATACATCAATGATATGCAATGGAGGAAGTAAATCAACATTGTAGGCCAGATCCTTAGCTGGTATAAATTGTATAGGAAAATGTAGTTCATACCAGCTGAGTATCTGCCACAGGAAGAATTTTCCATTGGGATTTAGCCGTAAAAGATTGTCTTGCAAAGCAGAGCGTAGAGCTCAGCACACTTATCATCATGACCCTACCATTTAATTGGTTCTCAGAGCAAACCAACATCTGTGTCCTTGGGAAGGCCCTCTCCAATAATGACTCAGCAGTGCCATACAGTGTAGGGCAAAATGGGAACCAAGCTAATCATAAAAGCAAATATTTGCCAAATATTTTATTTGGAAATATTTGCAAAATTCATCAAGAAAATGATTACATGAATTTGTTCTCAGGTTAGTCGCCCAGCTCTATACATTGAATGGAAATAGAATTAAAAGGCAGATTTTCAAAAGAGCTCATATGAAACCTGATTTTCAAGAGCTCAGCTCCCATTTAAGCACCTAAATGTAGTGACCAGCTTTTCCAAAGTGCTTAGCACCCAGCAGCATCCACTGAGAGCACTTTGGAAAAGCAAGCTATTAATGAAATTTTGGGGATGTTCTTTCCCCCCCCCCCAAGCTAATTAGTTTCACTGATATCAGTAAACAATGGATCATTCCACCCCTTCTCTGAACATGATTAAACATGAGAGCTGAATTTGAAACCTATCTAGGGGCCTTCAGAACTGCTGTATTTTTATTTGCTAGAAATGTTCTCACAGCTTTCCAGCAGAGATCTAAGCAGAAAGATGTCCGAATCAAGAATCAGCTCCTCTCTCAAAGGCGGTGAAGAGCCTCACAGGGATTAGGTGACCCCAGTGACTAATTCCCCTACTGCAAACCTTTCGGAAGGATGCCTGTGATTACACTGATGGGGGTACAATCAAGGTGGTTTGATTAAAATGAAGGGGAAAGAACTTCCCCTATTAAAAAATAGAGACTATCAAATACTAATTAAATCAGAGCTAGCCATTAAAAAAGAATGCATGGCCCATCCAGCTGCATTGAAACACAGATTCCCAGTTTATGATCCACATGCCTGTGGTGAAATTCATCCCTTTCCAGAGGATCC